>NC_091382.1:13566814-13726275 GCF_038502225.1 Cherax quadricarinatus
TGCCTCCCTGTAAGGTATTCTCTTATCCATTGCAGTGCCTTTCCTGTTATGTGTGCCTGATCCTCTAGCTTTTGCAGTAACCTCTTGTGAGGAACTGTGTCGAAGGCCTTCTTGCAGTCCAAAAAAATGCAGTCGAACCACCCCTCTCTCTCTTGTCTTACTTCTGTCACCTTGTCATAAAACTCTAATGGGTTTGTGACACAGGATTTTCCCTCCCTGAAACCATGCTGGTTGTCAATTATACACTTGTTTCTTTCCAGGTGCTCCACCACTCTCCTCCTGATGATCTTCTCCATGACCTTGCATACTATACACGTTAGTGATACAGGTCTGTAGTTTAGTGCCTCATGTCTGTCTCCCTTTTTAAAAATTGGGACTATATTTGCCATCTTCCATACCTCGGGGAGTTGCCCAGTTTCAACTGATGTGTTGAAGATCTTTGTCAATGGTACACACAATGTCTCTGCTCCCTCTTTAGGGACCCACAGAGAGATGTTGTCTGGTCCCACCGCCTTTGAGGTGTCAAGTTCGCATAGCAGCTTCTTCACATCCTCCTTGGTTATATGTACCTCATCCAGCACTTGCTGGTGCACCCCCCTGCTCTGATTTCCTGGAGTCCTACTGGTTTCCACTGTAAATACTTCTTTAAATCTTGTGTTGAGCTCCTGACATACCTCCCAGTCGTTTCTTGTGAATTCCCCATCACCCTTCCTCAGTCTGATTACCTGGTCCTTGACTGTTGTTTTCCTCCTGATGTGGCTGTACAACAGCTTCGGGTCAGTCTTGACTTTCGTTGCTATGTCATTTTCGTATTGCCGCTGAGCCTCCCTTCTTATCTGTGCATATTCGTTTCTGGCTCTTCGGCTAATCTCTTTATTTTCCTGAGTTCTCTGTCTTCTGTACCTTTTCCATTCTCTAGTACACCTAGTTTTTGCCTCCCTACACCTTTGGGTGAACCAAGGACTCGTTCTGTTCTTCCCATTATTTCTGTTTCCCTTGGGAACAAATCTCTCCTCTGCCTCCTTGCATTTTGTTGCCACATAGTCCATCATTTCTTGTACTGGTTTTCCTGTCAGTTCCCTCTCCCACTGAATGTCTTGAAAGAAGTTCCTCAAGCCTGAGTAGTTCCCCCTTTTGTAGTTTGGTTTTTCCCACCCTATTCCTGCTGCTCTCTCCACTTGGAGCTCAACTATGTAGTCGAAGCACAGAACCACATGATCACTAGCTCCCAGGGGCCTTTCATACATGATATCCTCGATGTCAGAACTACTCAAGGTGAATACAAGGTCCAGTCTTGCTGGTTCATCCTCTCCTCTCTCTCTGGTAGTGTCTCTAACATGTTGATGCATGAGGTTTTCCAGTACCACATCCATCATCTTGGCTCTCCATGTTTTGGGACCCCCATGGGGCTCCAGGTTTTCCCAGTCAATCTCCTTGTGATTGAAATCACCCATAACTAGTAACTTTGCTCCCCCCGTGTGCGCTCTCCTGGCCACCTCGGCTAGTGTGTCGACCATTGCTCTGTTGCTCTCATCGTATTCTTCTCTTGGCCTCCTGCAGTTCTGTGGTGGGTTGTACATTACTGCAATTATCACCTTATGTCCCTCAGACTGGATTGTTCCTACTAAGTAGTCCCTTTCGCCCGTGCCATCCATTCCTTCCATTTTCTCAAACCCCCACTGGTTTTTAATGAGCAGTGCAACTCCTCCCCCTCTCCTCCCTCTGTCTTTCCTGAGGATTTGATATCCGGTTGGAAAGATTGAATCTGTTATTATTCTGGTGAGTTTTGTTTCTGTGAGTGCTATTATGTCTGGGGATGTCTCCTTGATTCTTTCGTGCCACTCCTCATACTTATTTGTTATTCCATCTGCATTTGTATACCACACCTTCAACTTCTTTTCTAAGATTGTGGTCTGGGAGGTGTATTGGGGTTGGGGAAGTGGGAGACCTGATAAGGAACTATGGGTGGTTGCTGTGGGGGTGGAGTTTGTAATGCAGTGGGTGAGGGCATTGGATGTGGCATGGGTGTTTTGGTTTAGAGTGTTTGGTTGCACTGGGGTTGACCTGGTTGGGAGGCTTCTATAGGAAGTTGTGAGGGAGGCTGCATTTGATCTTCCTGTGTCTCGGATCTCCTGTCTGTCTTCTTCATCCCCTCTCTTTCCTCCTTTCGCCTTTGTACCATCTCTCTCTGTTTCTGCCTTTCTGCTTGTGTTCTGTCGCGGTTGAGATACACCTTCCTGTATACCGGCATGTCCCTTAATCGTGCTTTCTCCTGCAGGATCCTGTTCCGAGTCGATTCTGCCTTGAAGGTCACTTTCACTGGCCGGGTTCTTTTTTTTACATACCCCCCTATTCTCCGAAAATTTTCCAGCTGGGTCATGTCGTCTTCTCCTATTGCTTTCATGATTCTTTCAATTGCTTTTTTTTCCCCTTGTTTTCTGGCTTCATATGTTTCCCCTTCAACTTCCTGGAGCCCATACACAAAGACTGACCTCACCCTTTCATTCTCGCACTACATATCCCTGTGTATCCTCTCATTCAATTTGATTTCCTCCATTGCAGCTTTCCTTTCTTCAGTTTCACTAGCTAATGTACTTGGGCTCAGTGGCCTATCATTTTCCCTTCTCGGCTTTCCCTGGGCTCTGCTGTGGTCTGTTAGGGCCTCCACATATAGCTTAGGTCTTTCATTTACTACATTCTCCACTGATTGAGCTTCTACATGCTGTTTTGCTCCTTCTTTCCCTACAGTCCCCTTATTTGTGACTGAGGTAGCATTCTCTGTTGTCAATCCCAAAATATTCTTTAGTTCTTTAGGCTGTTTCAGATTTTTCAATTCCTCTTCTAAACTCTGTATCCTGGCCTCTGCTGCTTTGACTTGCACCTCCCACTTCCTGCTTTCCATGTCTATCCTCTCTTCCATTCTCATGCTAAGTTCTTCTAGTTTCTTTTCCCATTCATGTTCCCTTTTTGTGAGCTCTGCTGCCCAATCTTCCTTTGCAGTTTCCTCTTCCTGTCCCTTGGTTTTTCTTGTTGCTCTCTGGTAACCCATTTTTGTTTTATCCTGATTGCCTCAGAGTGGGAAACCTATGTAGTTCTGTATGTTAGGTTAGTATTGTGTATGTCAGAGTGTGGGGGGGGGGAGGTAGAGGAGGAACTGTGGCTATGTGGGAGATCAGTGGGAAGGGGGAGTGGGAAGGAGAGTGAAGCAAGTGGGTGAGTGGGAGAGGGAGAGGGGGAATAAGGGAGAGGTGGGAAGGGGAAGGGTGAAAGAGGGAGGGGAGGGATCAGGTGAAGGAGTGAGATGTCGGTGGGGGAGATGTGTGTGTGGGGGGTGTGGGGGGGTGTGGATGTGTGTGGGTGTGTGGATGTGTGTGGGTGTGTGTGGATGTGTGTGGGTATGTGTGGATGTGCATGGGGGTGTGTGGGTGTGTATGGGAGTGTGTGGGTGTGTGTGTGTGGGTGTGTATGGGAGTGTGTGGGTGTGTGTGTGTGGGTGGGTGGGTGTGGGTGTTTGTGCGCACACTAGGCTATGCTACTCTTGTGAAGATCATAAAAAAATTTTCACTATCAAATCCTTATTAATATACACTAATATATGCTATATAATATTAATTGTGTACACTTGTGTTTGTGTGTACCCTTGTGTTTGTGTGTACACTTGTGTTTGTGTGTGTGTGTGTCTTTACTAGCTTGTCGTTCTTTGAAAAAGAGGGGGGGGTCACATTAACACTATTTGTTATTGTTCTTGGTTCATCGGTACTCTCCCGGCCCAGATCTTCGCACATTAGGCTACTTTACATTTTGAAGATTATAGGATTATTTTTTCTCACTCAATTCCTTATTAATGTATACTAATGTTTATTATAATAATAATTACGGGTGCACACGTGTGTTTGTATGTACGTACTTGTTTACTAGCTTGTCCCTCAGAAAAACGGGGGGGGGGGGATTCACTAGGCTACACAACTCTTCTGGAGTTTACCTGGCGATATTTAGATAATTTACTAACCACTATCTATCTCCTGGTACTGAAATAGGGAGAGAGTGATGGTATAGCATACAACCAGCAGGGCGAGACACTGAGACTTTAGACACTAACCAAAATTAACCACAAATAGGCAAGTGATGTCGTCTGCACAACAATGGAGGTTCCTGCTGGTCGGCTGCTATCAACTCCTTCAATTTTGTAACTCCTTCAGGAACTTTATCATGCATTCAAGTTTTTATTTTATTTTTATTTTAAGACTTGGTATTCCCTCTTTTTCTTTAGTACAGTATTATGGTCATAACAAGTCTGATGATGTTAGCTACCTTCACAACACCAACAGCTGGGGATTGACTAATTTTTTCTTACTTTCAGTATTTACTTAATCACTCTTTCATGACCTTATCACTACACTGCTGTTATAACCAACTAACATATGTATTTGTTAATATTTCAGATCACACCGTTAACCCAATTAACTGTTTTTTTTTGTCAACACTGCGGCCAGTAGCCTGATCAGCTGACTGCTACCCTCCCTCACTCACAATTCATTCAAATCTAAATTGTAAAAATTCTTGATCTTATCACATTATTCGCACTCTTGAAAGCTATTGCACTCTTGTAGGTATGTTCACTGATTCACTCACGTACGATGACCGCTAATAATATCTTAGGACAGCCAATAGAACGCTAAATCCTGGGAGCACTATTCAGCGATACTGCTTCACGTGTGTGTGTGTGTGCGTGTGCGTGCATGCGTGTGTGTGTGTGTGTGTGTGTGTGTGCGTGCGTGTGTGTCTGTGCGTGTGTGTCTGTGCGTGTGTGTGTGTGTGTGTGTGTGTGTGTGTGTGTGTGTGTGTGTGTGTGTGTGACACAATCAATATTTGCACCAATAACCCATTATAGTTGTGACCGGGTGTGGAAGTGTGAATTGCTCATTACTCTAATTTGTTCATGATTGTAGCCATGTATAAAAGTAAGTAACCATTCTTACAGGATTCATTACCTTTGTAACTTGTGAGTTCATTACCCTTGTACCTAGTTCAGCTATCAAAACTTTGGGGGCCCAGCCCCTGGACCCATTATGTACCTCTGTAATCTGTAAATACCTTTGTAACTTGTCATGATTGTGACCAGACCTACCTGGAGTTCATTACCTTTGTAAATTGTGAGTTCATTACCTTTATAATTGTGAGTTCATTACCTCTGTAACTTGCTCAGCTATCAAAACTTTGGAGTCCAGTCCCTGGACCAATTATGTACCTCTGTAATCTTTTGACTACCGCCCACAGGATGGGTATCGGGTGCATAATAAACATATTAAACTAACTAAACGTCCGATTTCCTTCAGTTTTGGTGCACAAGACGAAGTGTTTTCTCTAGTTACTGTAAATATTTATCAATAAGATACCTCAAACAACAACTGAGAAAAGACTGAAAAAGGAGTGATTTACTGAAAATCCTCTTTGGCAGGAAGTTGATCCTATATGGGACGACGTAAGGTTGTTTGGACACTTAGTGCTGAGAGAACAATGCTTATACGAACTCCTCATGGTTTAGTTTCCTCTAAATATCTTATCATCATTTCACAAAAAAATAAAGTTTGTTGGTTCATTGAATGTTGTAAAAACTCTGCTCTTTACTCCCACATAACTCTCAAAATATTTGGAATATTTCCAAAAATGTGCCATGTGAAATTAGAGAAATTATTTTACAATTTCTGTGAATATTATTCTACTTAATTAAGTAATAAAGGTGTACCTTAGCGAAATAAGTGAATAAGTTACTTCCGAGATATTGGCCTGGAGCTGGCCCCCAGTCTCGAAAAAAAAAAATTAGCGAAAATCACTTTTATTTTAGTGTATTTCTTAGTAAACTGATGCTCTAGTGCAGTTATCCTCTTCAAAATGCCGTTTTCTCTTACTCAAAGACGACAAGGAGTGGAGTAACTAAATTTATATCGAAATATTCCCGATGGTCTCAAGCCATATTATGGCTTAATTTATTCAGTCTAGAGTATATAAGATGTTTGTATGTTATTTATAGTGTTTTTTTTAAATCATATTAGATCAATTCTGATAGATAAATAAGCCGTAGAGTTGATATATAAGCTGATATAAGCGTAATAATGAAGTGATTTCTCCTGGCTCTCTCTGGAGCGGGAATACTGCCCAGTGTTCCTAGATGGTTCCTGATTGGCTCTAAGTCTATGGATAAGCTCCGCCTACTGTTTTATGATGGCAAATAGTCAATTATTATATTAGAAAGAATAATGCAAGAAAAAGCGATAAAAACAAGAAAAAAAATTCCAAAAAATATATGGGTTGTGAGCAGACGCTACCCACATCACCCACCCACATCGGTGGCCCGGTGGCCTGGTGGCTAAAGCTCCCGCTTCACACACGGAGGGCCCGGGTTCGATTCCCGGCGGGTGGAAACATTTCGACACGTTTCATTACACCTATTGTCCTGTTCACCTAGCAGCAAATAGGTACCTGGGTGTTAGTCGACTGGTGTGGGTCGCATCCTGGGGGACAAGATTAAGGACCCCAATGGAAATAAGTTAGACAGTCCTCGATGACGCACTGACTTTCTTGGGTTATCCTGGGTGGCTAACCCCCCGGGGTTAAAAATCCGAACGAAATCTTATCATATCTTATCTTACCATACCTGGTATAAATGATATAATTTCTTGTAGAAACGTCGTAGAACATTGATTCTTGTACCATTGTGTTGCCAAAGAGTTAAGCTGTTTTTCTAAATGAATAACTCAATTTCCATAATTTTTTTTTTTTTTTTTTTTTTTTTTTGAGAGCGCGTGGAAAATTGCCTTGTCGGCCCCTGAATCACTGTAGACAACAAGAACGTTTCACCCCTCCATGGAAGATGTGCTCATTTAATATCACATTCCTGCAACTCCCTCCCAGGTAGTTCATCACTAGTAATCACTTCCTTAAATCACGAGCAAGTGCTCGTGATAAAATTTCTCGCCTAAATGTTAGTAACAATTTATCACAAGTTATATACACTGATGGATCTTAGTAAGATTGTACCGGCAGGGCTGCATCTGCTATTGATACCACCTCTGTATTTAAGAATGATAACAACTTAAGCCTGACATCAATTGCAGGCAAATTACTAGAGTAAATCATTGCTGAGATTATAATAAGTCATCTGTATAAGCATAATCAGCATGGATTCACGAGAGGCCGATGTTGTCTAACTAATTTATTAACTTTCTTCAGCAAAGCTTTTGTAGCTGTTGATCATGACAAAGAATTTGATATTACTTAGATTTCAGAAAGGCTTCTGATAGAGTACTGCAACAGAGACTATTAAAGAAAGTGGCAGCTCATGGCACTGGTGGAAAAGTGCTATCATGGATCGAGTCATGGCTCACAGACATGAAGCAGAGAGTGTCCATAAATGGAGAAAAATCTGAGTGGGGCCAAGTAACAAGTGGTGTTCCACAGGGGTTAGTCTTGGGCCCGTTGTTGTTTATAATGTATATCAATGATCTTTATGAGGGAATTACTAGTGGAATGAGCAAATTCGCCGATGACACAAAGATAGGTAGGATAATTGATTCAAACGTAGATATCAGGGAACTTCAGGAGGATTTAGACAAACTCAATAGCTGGTCAGAAAAGTGGCAGATGCAGTTCAGTATAGATATATGTAGATAAATGTAAGGTTCTGAAGCTCGAGAGTGTCCACAACCCTAGAACTTATAAGTTAAATAATGTAGAACTAATCCAAAAGTTAAATAATGTAGAACTAAGCCAAAAGTTAAATAATGTAGAACTAAGCAAAAAGGACTTGGGAGTTATGATAAGCATCAACCTTAAACCAAGACAGCAAAGTCTAAGAGTACTTAATAAGGCAAACAGATTACTGCGATTTATATTAAGAAGTGTAAGCAACAGAAGTTCAGCGGTTATATTACAGCTTTATACATCATTAGTAAAGCCTCACCTGGATTATGCAGCTCAATTTTGGTCTCCATATTACAAAATGGACACAAATTCGTGAGAAAACATTCTGTGTAGAATGACTAAATTAGTACATAGCATTAGAAATCTTCCTTATGAAGAAAGATTGAAGACCCTTAATTTACATTCACTTGTTAGACGAAGAATTAGGGGAGACCTGATCGAGGTGTATAAGTGGAAGATGGGTATTGATAAAGAGAGAACCCACAGTAATGGATTTAAATTAGACAAGTTTAGATTTAGAAATGATATAGGAAAGTATTGGTTTGGAAATAGGGAAGTTGATGAGTAGGACAGTGTACCTAGTTGGGTGAAGACTTGTTTGTGTGTGCTCTCTGTGAATCTGAACCAGGATGCCCTCTCTTGAGCAACTTTACCAGCAGCTAAAAGAGGAGCTTAGGGTTGCTAAGCTGGAGAAACGGCAATTAATGGAGGAGAGCAAGAGGATTCATAGTAATCCTGTTGTGAGACCTCATGTTAAGAGGGGAACCTGGTCAGTGGCTGCACAACATGGAACCAAGCTGAGGGTCAAGAAGACTGTTTGAGAGGCAGAAACAAAGAACCTCCAACCCATTTTCGGTGCTACCTGATGAATGGGGGTTGTCTACTGGGAATGTCACAACGAGCACCAAGGAAGCATTGGCAGACATGAGTGGGACATCCCTTGAAGCCCCAACAAAGACAATCGACAACGTCATGTCGAATTCCACAAGTGAAGGAAAGAACATTGTTTTAATTGGAGACAGTGAGGTTAAGTTTATGGATAGGGCCTTTTGTCTTAGAGACGGGCAAAGGAGGTGGAGGGTATGTCTTCCTTGGGCTGGGATGGGGGATATTGTTAGCCATCTGGATGACATCATGAAAAGTAATGGAAGCAATTCTATTATCTGCCTCAGTGCAGGAGGCAACAATGTTGGCAGACGTAGGAGTGAGGAAATGATTAGCAGGTATAGGTCAGCAACAAAGATAATTAGGAAGAAGGGTAGGAACACTGTCATATGTGGTATTTTGCCAAGGAGAGGAGTTGGAAACGAATGGTTGTCAAGGGCAATTGGTGTCAATTGCTGGCTGGACAAATACTGTAAGGAAAATGTGGTAACATACATTGACAACTGGGACCTCTTCTATGGCAGAAATGACATTTATCCCAGAGATGGGGTTCACTTATCTAGGTCTGGGTTGGGGACACAGGCTACTGCAGTGGAGGGAGCTGCTAGGACTTTAAACTAGAAACAGATAGTGGTATGGGTTTCCATGGAAAATCAATGCATTCAGAGTGTAGCAATAGTGTGTTTTAAGGAAACCAGTTATAGGTAGAATGAGGAAGAGTTATTGGTAGGTTGGTAGACAGCAACCACCCAGGGAAGTACTACCGTCCTGCCAGATGACTGTGAAACAAAAACCTGTAACTGTTTTGCATGATGGTAGGATTGCTGGTTTCTTTTTCTGTCTCATAAACACGCTAGATAACAGGGATATCTTGCTACTCCTACTTACACTTTGGTCACACTTCACAGACATGCACATGCATATATATATATATATACATACATCTAGGTTTTTCTCCTTTTTCTAAATAGCTCTTGTCCCTTTTTATTTCTTCTATTGTCCATGGGGAAGTGGAAAAGAATCTTTCCTCCGTAAGCCATGCGTGTCGTATGAGGCGACTAAAATGCCGGGAGCAATGGGCTAGTAACCCCTTCTCCTGTATACATTTACTAAAAAAGAGAAGAAGAAAAACTTTATAAAACTGGGTTGCTTAAATGTGCGTGGATGTAGTGCGGATGACAAGAAACAGATGATTGCTGATGTTATGAATGAAAAGAAGTTGGATGTCCTGGCTCTAAGCGAAACAAAGCTGAAGGGGGTAGGAGAGTTTCAGTGGGGGGAAATAAATGGGATTAAATCTGGAGTATCTGAGAGAGTTAGAGCAAAGGAAGGGGTAGCAGTAATGTTAAATGATCAGTTATGGAAGGAGAAAAGAGAATATGAATGTGTAAATTCAAGAATTATGTGGATTAAAGTAAAGGTTGGATGCGAGAAGTGGGTCATAATAAGCGTGTATGCACCTGGAGAAGAGAGTAATGCAGAGGAGAGAGAGAGATTTTGGGAGATGTTAAGTGAATGTATAGGAGCCTTTGAACCAAGTGAGAGAGTAATTGTGGTAGGGGACCTGAATGCTAAAGTAGGAGAAACTTTTAGAGAGGGTGTGGTAGGTAAGTTTGGGGTGCCAGGTGTAAATGATAATGGGAGCCCTTTGATTGAACTTTGTATAGAAAGGGGTTTAGTTATAGGTAATACATATTTTAAGAAAAAGAGGATAAATAAGTATACAAGATATGATGTAGGGCGAAATGACAGTAGTTTGTTGGATTATGTATTGGTAGATAAAAGACTGCTGAGTAGACTTCAGGATGTACATGTTTATAGAGGGGCCACAGATATATCAGATCACTTTCTAGTTGTAGCTACACTGAGAGTAAAAGGTAGATGGGATACAAGGAGAATAGAAGCATCAGGGAAGAGAGAGGTGAAGGTTTATAAACTAAAAGAGGAGGCAGTTAGGGTAAGATATAAACAGCTATTGGAGGATAGATGGGCAAATGAGAGCATAGGCAATGGGGTCGAAGAGGTATGGGGTAGGATTAAAAATGTAGTGTTAGAGTGTTCAGCAGAAGTTTGTGGTTACAGGAAAGTGGGTGCAGGAGGGAAGAGGAGCGATTGGTGGAATGATGATGTAAAGAGAGTAGTAAGGGAGAAAAAGTTAGCATATGAGAAGTTTTTACAAAGTAGAAGTGATGCAAGGAGGGAAGAGTATATGGAGAAAAAGAGAGAGGTTAAGAGAGTGGTGAAGCAATGTAAAAAGAGAGCAAATGAGAGAGTGGGTGAGATGTTATCAACAAATTTTGTTGAAAATAAGAAAAAGTTTTGGAGTGAGATTAACAAGTTAAGAAAGCCTAGAGAACAAATGGATTTGTCAGTTAAAAATAGGAGAGGAGAGTTATTAAATGGAGAGTTAGAGGTATTGGGAAGATGGAGGGAATATTTTGAGGAATTGTTAAATGTTGATGAAGATAGGGAAGCTGTGATTTCGTGTATAGGACAAGGAGGAATAACATCTTGTAGGAGTGAGGAAGAGCCAGTTGTGAGTGTGGGGGAAGTTCGTGAGGCAGTAGGTAAAATGAAAGGGGGTAAGGCAGCCGGGATTGATGGGATAAAGATAGAAATGTTAAAAGCAGGTGGGGATATAGTTTTGGAGTGGTTGGTGCAATTATTAAATAAATGTATGGAAGAGGGTAAGGTACCTAGGGATTGGCAGAGAGCATGCATAGTTCCTTTGTATAAAGGCAAAGGGGATAAAAGAGAGTGCAAAAATTATAGGGGGATAAGTCTGTTGAGTGTACCTGGTAAAGTGTATGGTAGAGTTATAATTGAAAGAATTAAGAGTAAGACGGAGAATAGGATAGCAGATGAACAAGGAGGCTTTAGGAAAGGTAGGGGGTGTGTGGACCAGGTGTTTACAGTGAAACATATAAGTGAACAGTATTTAGATAAGGGTAAAGAGGTCTTTGTGGCATTTATGGATTTGGAAAAGGCGTATGACAGAGTGGATAGGGGGGCAATGTGGCAGATGTTGCAAGTGTATGGTGTAGGAGGTAGGTTACTGAAAGCAGTGAAGAGTTTTTACGAGGATAGTGAGGCTCAAGTTAGAGTATGTAGGAAAGAGGGAAATTTTTTCCCAGGAAAAGTAGGCCTTAGACAAGGATGTGTGATGTCACCGTGGTTGTTTAATATATTTATAGATGGGGTTGTAAGAGAAGTAAATGCGAGGGTCTTGGCAAGAGGCGTGGAGTTAAAGGATAAAGAATCACACACAAAGTGGGAGTTGTCACAGCTGCTCTTTGCTGATGACACTGTGCTCTTGGGAGATTCTGAAGAGAAGTTGCAGAGATTGGTGGATGAATTTGGTAGGGTGTGCAAAAGAAGAAAATTAAAGGTGAATACAGGAAAGAGTAAGGTTATGAGGATAACAAAAAGATTAGGTGATGAAAGATTGAATATCAGATTGGAGGGAGAGAGTATGGAGGAGGTGAACGTATTCAGATATTTGGGAGTGGACGTGTCAGCGGATGGGTCTATGAAAGATGAGGTGAATCATAGAATTGATGAGGGAAAAAGAGTGAGTGGTGCACTTAGGAGTCTGTGGAGACAAAGAACTTTGTCCTTGGAGGCAAAGAGGGGAATGTATGAGAGTATAGTTTTACCAACGCTCTTATATGGGTGTGAAGCGTGGGTGATGAATGTTGCAGCGAGGAGAAGGCTGGAGGCAGTGGAGATGTCATGTCTGAGGGCAATGTGTGGTGTGAATATAATGCAGAGAATTCGTAGTTTGGAAGTTAGGGGGAGGTGCGGGATTACCAAAACTGTTGTCCAGAGGGCTGAGGAAGGGTTGTTGAGGTTGTTCGGACATGTAGAGAGAATGGAGCGAAACAGAATGACTTCAAGAGTGTATCAGTCTGTAGTGGAAGGAAGGCGGGGTAGGGGTCGGCCTAGGAAAGGATGGAGGGAGGGGGTAAAGGAGGTTTTGTGTGCGAGGGGCTTGGACTTGCAGCAGCCATGCATGAGCGTGTTTGATAGGAGTGAATGGAGACAAATGGTTTTTAATACTTGACGTGCTGTTGGAGTGTGAGCAAAGTAACATTTATGAAGGGATTCAGGGAAACCGGCAGGCCGGACTTGAGTCCTGGAGATGGGAAGTACAGTGTCTGCACTCTGAAGGAGGGGTGTTAATGTTGCAGTTTAAAAACTGTAGTGTAAAGCACCCTTCTGGCAAGACAGTGATGGAGTGAATGATGGTGAAAGTTTTTCTTTTTCGGGCCACCCTGCCTTGGTGGGAATCGGCCAGTGTGATAATAAAAAAAAAAAATAAAAGAAAGCCAATGGCATTAGGTGATAAGGAGAGTAACAGGCATAGTGGAGGAACAGAAATCAGCAGGAAGAAAAAAGAGATGGTATAGTTTCCGAAAATATATTATACTAGTAGTCGAAGTGCGAGAAATAATATGGACGAATTGAGATAAGTTGCGAGTGCAGGTAACATTGATGTTTTTGCCATAACTGAGACGTGGCTTAATATGAAAAATAGGGACATGCCTACTGAATGTCACATTCAGGGTTTTAAATTGTTCCAAGTAGACAGAAGTATTGGGAATGGGAGGGGTGGCACTTTATGTCCGTGATCATTTAAATTGTTGAATAAAAACGGATATAAAATCTCAAACACATACTGAGTCTGTTTCGGTAGCATTTATAGAGGGCATGTAAAATTGATTTTAGGTGTGATATACCGCTCACCAAACTTGGAAAGAGACCGAGGAAGACTACTCTGGCAGGAAATTGTTAAGGCCACAAGGCACGAAAACGTTGTAATTCTAAGGGACGTTAACTTACGTAATATTGACTATAATTTTCTGACTGGGAATTTAGAATCTAACGACTTTTTAGAAGTAGTTCAGGACTGTTTTTTGAAGCAGTTTGTGACAGAACATACAAGAGGAAATAACCCGCTTGACTAAGTTCTGGAAAACAAGGAATTCCTGGTTAATAATTAAGAAATTTCAGAGGAACTTGGTACAAGCGACCACAAATCAATTTTATTTATCATTGAATGGAAGTATGACAGTAGGGATAGCTCCGTAACAATCCCAGATTTTCGCTTAACAGATTCCAAGGGGCTTAGAGAAAGAACACTTATCATCTGTTGACTGGGGTAACGAAGAAAGCTATCAATATGACAGTTTTCTGAAAAATATACATGGTGCCCAAAGAATATTTATCACACATAATGAAATTAGATCAAATAGAAATGATCCAAAATGGATGAATAATAGGCTCAAATATATTTTAGGGCAGAAGAAAGGAATATATAGGCATATCAAAAGAGGTGAGGGTAATCTTATGAATCAGTATATTGACATTAAGAGGGACGTTAAAAAGGGGATAAGAAAAACTAAACGGGACTATGAAATTAAAGTTGCCAGGGATTCGAAAATTAACCCAAAAAAAGTTTTTTCCAAGTATATAGAACAAGAGCTGGAGATAGGATAGCTCCCCTTAAAAATAATTATGTGCATCTTACTGACAAAGAAAACGAAATGTGCTCGATTTTAAATAATTATTTTCTCTGTTTTTACACAGGAAGACACTAACAATATCCCAGTAATTATTTTTTATAGTGGGCCTGAAGAAGATAAATTATGTAACATCACAGTCACTAGTGAAATGGTTATGAAACAAATAGACCGACTGAAGCAAAATAAGTTGCCGGGACAGGATGAGCTTTTTTCAAGGATTCTTAAATAATGCAAAATGGAACTCTGTGAACCATTAACTAATATTTTTAATTTATTTCTTCAAATGGGTGTTGTGTCTGATATGTGGAAGATGGCTAATGTAATTCCTATTTTTAAAGTGGGGGACAAGTCATTACCATCAAATTACTGCCCAATAAACCTGACCTCAATTGTAGGCAAATTACTAGAGTCAATCATAGCTGAGGTTATGAGAAGTCACCTGGATAAGTATAATCTGATGAATGGTACTCAGCATGGATTCACAAGAGGCCGATCTTGTCTAACTAAATTATTAACTTTCTTCAGTAAAGCTTTTGAGGGTGTTGATCACGATAAAGAATTTGATATTATTTGCTTAGATTTTAGTAAGGCTTTTGATACAGTGATCCTCCTTTCTTATGTTCTTATGTTCAAAGTACCTTCTACACAAGGCATCAATCTCTTGTGCAGGAACATTGACGATTCACTTGATCTTCCTATTCCAGCAAGCGATTTCATCGACCTTGTTGAATTATGTGTTGGCTCTACGTGTTTCTCTTTAAAAAAAATCACCCTTTTTGGCAGACTTTTGGACTACCCATGGGTTCGCCACTCAATGCCGTCCTGGTGAACCTATACATAATAGCATAAGAAAGCAGGAACAATGCAACAGGCATGCTGAACCTTACTAGGCAGGTCCTTTACAATCCATCCCACTACTGGGATGGATTGGTAGAGTGGAGACGTGTGCTTAGCTCTGTGAAGACCTGCTTGTGTGCTCTGTGAATCTGAACCAGGATGCCCTCTCTTGAGCAACTTTACCAGCAGCTGAAAGAAGAGCTTAAGGTTGCTAAGCAGGAGATACGGTGATTAACGGAGGAGAACAAGAGGGTTCAAAGTAATCCTCCTGTTGTGAGTCTCGAGGTTAAGAGGGGAAGTTGGTCAGTGGCCAGGCAACATGGAACCAAGCTGAGGATCAAGAAGACTGTTGGAGAGGCAGAAACAATGAGGACCCAGAGGACTACTGTGGAAACTTCAAACCCATTTTTGGTGCTACCTGACGAATGTGGGTGTTCTACTTGGAATGTCACAACGAGCACCAAGGAAACATTAAACAGGTTGGGCAAATGTTTTGTTAGTGGGATGGATTGTAAAGGACCTACAAAATATGGGCCAACAGGCCTGCTGCAGTGTTCCTCCTTTCTTATGTTCTTATGTAACAAAACATTTGCCCAACCCAATTTTCAATGCTACTCAAGAAATAAGCTATGATAACTCTATCCACTCCAATGCAAGTCCCACTCAAATCCAACACCTCTCACTCATGTATTTATCCAACCTAAATTTGAAACTACCCAAAGTCCTAGCCTCAATAACCCAACTAGGTAGACTGTTCCACTCATCAACTACCCTATTTCCAAACCAATACTGTCCTATGTCCTTTTTAAATCTAAACTTATCTATTTTAAATCCATTACTGTGGGTTCTCTCTTGGAGAGATATCCTTAAGACCTTATTAATATCCACTTTATTAATACCCATCTTCCACTTATACACTTCTATCATGTCTCCCTTCATTCCTCGTCTAGCAAGTAAATGTAATTTAAGTGTCTTCAATCTTTCTTCATAAGGAAGATTTCTAATGCTGTGTGTTAGATTCATGGCATCCACTCTCTCCTCCTCTGTCAGGAGTGTGCTGACCTCCTGCTGGAACATGCTCTGTTGTTCCGTGGAAGTGATTGTGTTGTAGATAATATCCGTGAATGCAATGATGAGTGTTAAGAGATCCTCCCTGTTGAGGGCCTGCATTGTCGGTGGGTTCGAAGCAGTGGATATTATCTGGGCTGTTGTAATCTGTGGGGACTGCCGAGGGTTGTATTTCTTCACTGTGCACACCATGGCCTGATGCTGTATGCCAAGTTGGGTACCCAGTATCTGCTGGTGAGGTGCAGACACAGCCTGTAAAGTGGCTGTGCCGGGTAAGGAGCACCTGTGTTGCCGTGTTATGGCCGGGGGGGTTCGTGTAGTGCCGTCTGCTGATTGCGTTGCCCAGATGTTTCCTGTTGGCAACGATTGTTTCTCATGTTTTTGTTTCTTTGTTGCGGTAGTGGGGGAGGATGCTCCTGTTCATGACATATGGTTGAGTCTTCAAGGGTCGGAAATTACCCGGCATTGAGTTGGGTTGCCTGGTGAGAGTTCTGCAGTATGGCAGGATTCTCTGTACCTATTGTCTGCTGAGGGTGATGCTCTCCCATAGCCTGCTGTCTCGTTGTTGGCGTCTTCCAGGCCTCAAGAATTTTAGCGAGCCTCGGGGCATCGAGGGTTCCAGGCATGGTGTTTCTGCCTGCAATTCGGGCATCGTGGAGTGGGTGGCGATGCATTCTTCAGACTGATGATGCATTCCTCGGTAGGATGGGGATGGCTGCAGACACAACAGATTAATCTGTTTGGACAGAGTGCACCCAGGTGTCCATAATGTTGGCACTTGAAAAAGCGAACTGGTTCTGCCGTGAAGGTCCTGACATCGTACCTGCCACAAGAACCAAAGTCCAGCTGGGATGGCAGCGGTCATACATGCTGAATGAGGAAGTGTCGGGTTGGTGAGTTGCCTGCCGACTTTGCCTAGAGACGCTGAGCTGACACGACACTCTGGTAAGCTGCTACTGCCTCGATGGGCTTCATCAGCGGGTATCGCATCACTGCACCCTTGGTGATCTTCTGCCGAGAATCCAGTTCCTCCAGGGTGAAGGAGCGATCTGTCTCCATGACTCTCTTCAAGGTGGTATGCATTTCCCTGTTGACAGGAGTCAGTATTGGTTCTCCCCTCAGGTTGAATCATATCTTGAACCTCAGTTTGTGCCGTGCTTTCAGGTGTTCAACCATGCCATAATGGGTTTTTTCATAGGTGGTGTCACATTTGTCCAAAATGGAACTAGGTCATGCCCAAGGGTTAGGCAAGCGAAGAATTCCCAAGTATTAAGACCCCAAGAAGTTGCAGTGTCTGACAGGATTGAAGATGAATAGTTCAGAGAACCGACACGTTGATAAATAAGACATATGTGCAACTCTTGGATATTTTTATTGTGGAAACGTTTCGCCACATAGTGGCTTCAACAGGCCATACAAAGTAGGTTGGCACGACCTACTTCCACATTGGACAAATGTGACACCACCTACGACTGCTGCACCTCTTCTGCCTATGGTATATAAGCTACTTCTCCGTTCATATGCTGTATTCTTTTCAAGATTGATGGACTGACTACATCGACTCTAGGTTGAGTGACTGTTTACATCATTCTCCTCCTGCTCTTCAAGAAGACGAATGGAAAGCCAGAAACGATGAAGGAGAAAGAGACTGCTGTGGAAACTCTTGTGGAAACCTCCAACACATTCTCGGTGCTACCCGACGAATGTGAGTCGACTACTGGGATCGTCACGACGAACGACAACAAGGAAGGTAAGAATATTGTCGTTGTTGGGGATAGCCAGGTTAGATACATGGATAGGGCATTCTGCTTGAAGGACAGGAGTAGGAGACAGAGGGTTTGCTTTCCTGGGGCTGGGATGAAGGACATTGTTAGACGGCTTGACAACATCATGAACTGTAATGGGATCAGTCCTATTATTTGCCTCAGTGCTGGAGGCAATGATGTAGGCAAGCGTAGAAGTGAGGATTTAGTTAGAAAGTTCAAGACAGCTATAGGCATAATTAGGAAAAAGGGGGGCGCCCTGTTATATGTGGCATTTTGCCAAGAAGAGGTGTTGGTAATGAATGGTTGTCCAGAGCAATTGGTATTAATTGTTGGCTGGATAAACACTGTAAGGATAATGCAGTACCATTCATTGACAACTGGGACACCTTCTATGGCCGAAATGATATGTATGCCAGGGACGGGGTTCACTTATTCAGGGCAGGTGTGGGTTTTCTTGCTAACTCAGTTGAGGATGTTGTTAGGACTTTAAACTAGGATTAGTTAGAGGTATGGGTTTAGAAATGATAAATAATGAGTATAGATATATTGACTTATGCTCTGATATTAAGAACCTTAATAGTAACTGTCATGGAGTAACTCTGGGTAATGATAATTTCAAAAATTGCATAAAGCAAAGATCAATAGGAAAAATGTGCAGAAGAAAAAATATGTGGTGGTATTTTATGCTAACAAAGTGCAAGAAATAAAATTACTGAACTACTTTTGGTAGCACGTGCTGGGAACTTTGACATCATTGCATTAACTGAAACGTGGTATGATTAAAGAGTCGGGATATGACTGCTGAGTTTAATATTCAGGGATTTAAGTTGTTCAATGTGGATAGATGTAATGGGATGGGTGGAGGAGTTGCATTACATGTTCGAGAAAATATCAATTGTTGCATAAAAACAGGTATAAAAATAGATGGAGCAGTAACAGAATCTGTTTGGGTAGAGTTTGTAGAGGGTCAAAAAAACTAATTCTAGGTGTAATGTACCGACCTCCAGGCTTGGATCATGATAGAGGGAGACTTCTTTGGGACGAAATTGTTAGGGCTTCTAGACACAATAACATAGTGATAGTAGGGGACTTTAACTTTAGTCAAATTGACTGGAATTCTTTGACAGGTAATCTAGAGTCCAGTGACTTTAGGGAAACAGTTCAGGACTGTTTTCTGAAGCAGAGTGTAACAGAGCCTACCAGGGGTAATAATTTGCTAGACCTAGTCTTGTCAAATAAGGAAACACTCGTGAATAATCTGGAGATCACTGAAGAGCTTGGCACAAGTGAACTCCAGGAGGATTTGGACAAATTAATGTCCTGGTCTGAATAATGGCAGATGAAGTTCAATATCGATAAGTGTACGGTACTAGCCCTTGTTAATGAAAATAACCCTCGAAGCTATAATCTAGGTGAAGTAGAGCTTGATCATACAGAATGTGAAAAGGATCTGGGAGTCATGGTGAGTGTGAGGGAAAAGTTCAATAGATAAGAGTAGCGAGGGAGTATATAGTAACAATAGTTTCATTGTCGGCTACTTGTTAAGGTAGGCAAAGTCAAGCTCCCGCTATTCCCGCCTTTTTCCCCCTCCCCGAAAGTGATAGTTTTCTTGCCGGCTACTAGATAATGTAAGGTAAGTCTAGCTCCCACTGTTCCCACCTTTTTTCCCCCACCCCGAAAGTGATAGTTTGACTGCCGGCTGCTTGTTAAGGTAGGGTCAGTCTATCTCCCGCTATCCCTTCCCGTCCTTCTTCCCCCCCCCCGAAAGGTGACGTGTGGGGCTCCAGTCCAAACAGTAATCATTAGACTCACAGCTACCAGCACTACTGTAAGTACATGCCTGCCTTGTATTTTAGTGGATTTATTGGTTGAAAGCTTCACTTTTGACCAATAATAAACTTAGTCCTTTCAGTCTTGCTCTAGGTTGACTGTTGTAATAATCACCACATCTTTTAGGTATTGTACTTATCATGGAGAGTGATTTTTTAAGCAGTTGGTAACATGTCTATCTTTTCAGCTTGGATGACAGAGAGGGTCACCTGTCAATCAACAAGAAGAACTGATGGAGATGGACTAACGTCCAGAGATTTCCCCTTTTTGGATTTAATTACCTGTGCACCTGTATGAAATTGCAGGACGTCACCCCTCATCATTGCAGCGTTAAAGAACCTGCTTTCCTGTCATCGGGATAGAATACTCAAGGCTGTACTGTGAAGAACGAACAGGTGGGTTGCAGCCAACACCTGAGAGCCCCCCCCCATCATCAGCAACTGCTACGATTTCAACAACACTCAGTGTCACCAACACCAGACACCCCTATATATATTAACGTTGAATTCAGTTATCATTTATATTTTTAATTTTTCGTTTTCTTTAATGTAGGATTAATATTTCATATTTAAGTGTTTTATATTTTAAATTTCTATATAATAAAGTGTTTATGTTTGTCTGTTATTATTTCTTTTTCTATTCATTAATTTTCCTGAGGAGGAACCAGCCTTGGTAATACTGTCTGAAGTTATTACAGGGCTGAGTAAGCCTTCACAAGTGGCGACCTTGCCAGGATACAACTCGTCAGAATCAAGATTCAATTCCATCTCGAATCTACCATTGTAACTTCAACGCTGCATACCACAGACGGTTACCACCAGCCGTGAGTAATCATTCACTATGGTAGGACTACGGTACAGGTATTTAAAAGATTTGGTGATTGTTATAGTCTCAATTTATTGTAAGTCAAGTCAGGAAGGATATAATAGTTAATTCTGCCACCTTTTTGTTCGAGCTTGAAACACATTAGAGGATTAGACTCTAGGGACCCGAGATTTTCCAATGACAATTTGTTTCATTGAGCTCTTTATTATATTAAGGGAACTGTCGTAGGACACTCTTGATTTGTTGGTGAGAAGATTGGATGGTCAAGGGACCCCATTCTACTTACTGTTTGCTCGGATCCAGCATAGAGCCCTTCATTTTCATTAATACATATTGTTTAATTGAAGTAGGGATCGAGCCCTCTGATTTATTTACAGTTTGAGCAGAGCAGGAATTGAACCTCTCACATTATTATTAATGAATAATAAACACAGATAACACTGACGTCTATCTCTCTCTTCCTGCCTCTCACATTATTATTTATGAATAATAAACACAGGTAACACTGACGTCTGTCTCTCTCTTCCTGCCTCTCACATTATCTATTGTTTACCTGTTATAAATACATGAACTGTGGTCCAGCTTATTTGTTACTGTGGTCCAGCTTATTTGTTACTGTGGTCCAGCTTATCAAGAAAGTCTTATCACAACACCTGAAATATTTCCCAGAATTTCTTAGAAATTTACTTGTGCTTATAAACAAATTGATAAATTGTTATCGCTAAGTCGGCAATTTTAACTTTTTGTAAATGTGACTGAGTCTACCATAAATGTGGCTGAGCCTACCATAAATGTGACTGAGCCTACCATAAATGTGACTGAGCCTACCATAAATGTGACTGAGTCTACCATAAATGTGACTGAGCCTACCATAAATGTGACTGAGTTTACCATAAATGTGACTGAGCCTACCATAAATGTGACTGAGCCTACCATAAATGTGACTGAGGCTACCATAAATGTGACTGAGCCTACCATGAATGTGACTGAGCCAACCATAAATGTGACTGAGCCTACCATAAATGTGACTGAGCCTACCATAAATGTGACTGAGTCTACCATAAATGTGACTGAGCCTACCATAAATGTGACTGAACCAACCATAAATGTGTAGACAGCCTGTACTGTCAGAACACACAGCCTAACCGTCTGCTCTGACTAGTTCATATTTCGCGGCATTTTAGGTGCTGCCCTCTTTAGGCTCACCCACTTCAGTGGGAGGCTGAGCCCACCGTCTCTCACTCCTAGGCCGACCAACTTGACAGACACAAGTGCTCCCCCTCCACGGACTGGCTTGCGGTCACTCCCTCACACTGCTCGTTGTGTACTCACTCCTACCCAATTAAAGCCAAACTAGTCCATGGCTGTATCATTGCTACCTACGCTACCTTCATCGGCACTAAACTGCTGTTCAGCAGTAAGAACAGCAATAACAGTGGTGACAGCAGAGTCAACGGCATTGTGAGCCTCTTCAGGGTGGAGGGGTCAACACCATCGGTCGTCATCCAACGCACCTGCTGGCCTAAAGAGTTATCTGTTACTCCCAGCGTCTTGACGGGACCTGAGATAGATCTTCGTCCTAGATTTTTTCCACAAAATCTGGACATAGGCGTCACGGCGTCACCTCCAGCCTTAGCAGTCACGTGTTCACCTTATCGCCCTCTCTACAGCCCTTCAACACTCTCCAGCACCATTCTTCTGCCTCCTACAGTGTCGCTACGCCCTTCTCAGCTACAAGAAGTAGAGGTGAGGTCGTTTAGTGTGTTGGCTTAGTGTGGCTTCCCGCATGACCACGAGGCAGCTCTGGGGTTGGTTTATACCCTAATCAGCGTGTAAACACACCAGCCTCCTCTACAGCCTTCTCTGCTAAGCAACGACGTCCACCTCGCCGTCCATGTGTGTTGTGTTCTTCCCAGTTTCCTCCAAGAAGTTCTACCTGGCTTAACCACATGGGAACCCAGTTGGCTTAGCCCCTAAGCCAGCTCAGTTCAGCGTCTACAGTAGCTCGTGACTCATCATAGTGTCTACAACTACTCAGCTTCTACGTATCTCCAGCCAGTGCAGTTTTTTTTTGTTGCCCAGTTATTTTTTTTTCTTTCCCTTGCTGTTACATTCCCAGTTCATCACCAGTTCTGTTTTCCCCAGTGATTTGTTACAGTAAAACTTACTCGTCCCAGTTCGAAGTTTCACTTAAGCTTGTTTTTAGCACGTTCGAGTAGTGCAGTAAATGTTTTGTTCTTCGTGTGCTGAAGCCGCAGTCAGTCAGCGCTCCCAGACACGCTTGCCAGTGTAAACAAACCACGCACAGCTGTGGCTTCCGCGGAGTTAGCCACGTTTGTCTCATATCTTATACCTCCACAGAGTAACCCCGGTCTTTCTGTTCTTCCCAAGTCCATTCTGATAATTTTTCCTACGACATTGAAGCCCCATAGCAACGTACAAATGCTACGAGGTGTGTAGTGTTACTAGAGCATCACTGAAAGTTTCAGGACCTGCAGCACCCAGTACCTTTGTCCATCTCCTGCACTCAAAGTTAAGTAAACAGTGACTTACCTAGCATTTCCTAATATTTTGTGACATTATTTAACTGTCCTGCACCAATATAGTTACAGTTACTGAAGCCATACTTCAGTAAATTGTTCAGTTTGTCATCAGTGCACTTTTTGCCACTTACCTACAGCTTCTTAAATTTTGTAAATTTATTTTGCACTCCTGCATTTTAATTCCAGTATTTTATTCTGCTTATTGCACCTCAGTTATTGATTTAAATTGTTCGGTGTTAACCATTTATACAATTTACCTCACACATACAGTTTTCATGTAATTCCTGTGTACTGTTAATTTTGTTAGTTGCACCTGCAAGTTAGCCACAGATTGTTGACAACCCTGCACTGTTTGGTTTGTTAGTTTTTCTTTCTTTTAATAAGTGTAATCTTCAAGTACTTGAGTATTAGTTTATTCTACCTGCAGTGATACAATCTGTGCCTAGCTCATTAAACTTTTCTCCTGTTTCCCCATTTATTTGCTCTACATATATTCTATGTTTTATCTGTGAATATTCACCTATGTGCATTGCATTTTGCGCTATTTTGTATACCAAAGTCATTGAGTGTATTTTTGGAAACCTGCTTATTTACTATTAATTGCCAAAATTACTTGTGAAGTTCATTAATTTTGACCTTGAGTTTGTGAAATTTTTGTTTTGCCAATGTGCACCCTGCTAACACCAGCTAACCTTTGCCATATTCTTGAATTTAATAATTTGTATTTTTATTAATTTTATTTTGTGTGCAATATAGCATTTCTTGATAGTGTGTATTTTTTTTTTTCTGTGATTTTTGGCACTATTCCATACTCTGATATCTTTGCTGTGCCAACTTCCCTTTGTGCAAGTGAATTATTTTTTTTGCATTCTAATTTGCAACTGCTAGCACCTGCAATATTTTTAAACTCTGCTTGCAGCACAGTTTAGTGTTGTGTAGTACCTGATTTATTTTAATTTTTGTGCAATTTTTGCTACCAGTGTTTACAGTTCAACTCCTTTTCATAAATTTTGTTGCCAGTCTCCTGGTGAAATTATTGACCACCCTTAGTTTCATTTTGTGCACTTCCCTGTAGTTCATTCACTTGCATACATCTCTTATTTTTTGTTTCAGAGTGTACCACTATTTCTTTTTTTGTTGTTGTTTTGCTCAAATTATTTCCATCACTAAGCAGTTTACCTAGTACCGTGGTGCTGTGTTCTCTCTGACTCTGTGTTGAATTGTAGCCAGTGCATACCATTTCTTGCTCTGACCTGTTTACCCTCTTCGTGACCTGCTTGCATTTGAACAATTGACGTCATGACTAAGACACGCAGTGGCCATGCTGTTAGTCCAGATTCTGCTGGTGCTAGCAATGGTGCCTCAGCCAGCGTGAACACGCGGCAGGGCATCGAAGCCCCCGCGACAGTTGGTCAACTTGTGGCTCAAGCCTCGACCACCAGTGGGCCGGCTCATCGTCCATACCCGACCCTTATTTTTGACGGTCGTTCAAATAGTTTAGAGCCATGGCTGCAGTCAGTCGAGATGACTGTTCAGGCTCTATTTGATAGTCCCATGGATACACAGTACATTCGTGCTGCTGTTGCAGCAGTGGATCTCACCCGGGATGATATAGGTGCCTTTGTGCGGCTCAATCGAGTTTGTAAGATTCAGTCTTGGGGCGAACTTAAGGAGGAATTTAGGCGTTATTTTCGGCGTAGTCGCCAACGCCATTACATTGACATCGTTACCAGCGTCTTGGCCGAATGTCAATACCGGCACGAAAGCCCCCTGGCTTGCATTTGCCGGTTTGAGCAAGCCGCCAAAGACTTTACTGATGCCATCAGCACCACTAAGTGGGTGAATGGTGACAACTGTATTAAAGCTGAAGACATCATCCCCATGCTGGCTGTAGGCATCATGCGGAGGGATGCCCCCCCTAATCTCCGAGGTGCCATTGATGTGCTAGGACTCGGGCCCTCAGCACGACGTCCTGGGTGCATATGATGCCATTGACGCGATCAAGCCGCCTGCCGAGCAAGGCAAGGTTTGTCGCTTTTTGGATGATCCTATACCCATCCTTCCGGCGTTGTCCACAGTGACCCCGCAGTCACAGCCGGAAGTCACTTTTGCCGCTGCTGTCAGACAGCCAGCCCACAAAGTTTCTAACCCCAGTCCCACTAACACGTGCCTAAGTAAAATATTGACCACAGTAACAACAGTCAGTCCGATACAAAAAAGCAGTCATCGACTTCCTGGACCAGGGCGAAACGTCGCCAGCAAACACCACCCCCAACCTCACCTGCTAAGCGTGTAGTGACTTGTTTCAACTGTGGCAAACGAGGCCACTACCAATCGGAGTGTTACAAACCTAAGTCCCCGCAAAGTAACCATCACAGTCCCCACGCTCAGTATCCCAGTAACCGTAACTGTCCCCACACTCAGTATTAAAGTAGCCGTAACCGTCCCCATGCTCAGTATCAAGGTAACCGTCACCATCCCCATGCTCAGCCTTGCAAGGGAGTCTGTATGTACCACAATACTTCCAGTCATACCTCCCATGAGTGTAACAAGCTGCGAAGTATGCTGTCAGCTGAGTGGAGCAAGCAGTCGGCACACAATGCACGTGCTAGTAGAAGCCCTTCCGCTAGTTCGGGGAAAGAGGCGCGTCCGCGAAACCAGCGAAAGACGTAGTAACCCTGTCGGAGTCGCTGTATTCCGTCCCTATCCACAATACGTTCGCCGCTCTTGGCAGTGATATGCTTGCCGACAGTGAGGAAACAGAGTGTCTTGACGTTGTTGCCGAGACTCATACCGTACCTTCCAGGTCGAGCCTCGTCAACAAGCGTCGAGTTTCAAGCAGCTGTGACTCCGGGGATTTCGTCGGCCTGTCATGCCTTCATGTTCGGTATGACAACCCGTGCGGACCGCTCATTGAGTCCACTGTCCACCATAAGCCTTTCCAGCTTTTCCTAGATACAGGTTCGGTGGTTAACATTGTCCGCTCCACTTTTTTCCGAGACATTGGCCTTCACGCGGCCATGTTGACAGAGCCGTCTGCCATTCAGACCTTGAGAGGAGTCTCAGGTAATCCGCTGACGGTTTGTGGTCGTACAACGTTAGAATTTGCGGTCCAGAGTCACAAGCTGTCTGCAAAATTCTTAGTCGTAGATGGTATTGTTTTCCATGGTGACCTGCTCATAGGGTTCAAAACCATGGCAGACCTTAGGATCCGCTTAGATCCAGCTGAGTGGAAAGCAGAATTCAACGGAGTGGATGTGCCCTTCTCGGGCGTGCTCTTAGGATCCACTACGTGCTACTCTGTCTCAGAGTATGCACAGTGCCTAGAATCGTTGGAAACCGGTGGTTTCCATAGCACATTCTCCCTTGGGTCGGTCTCTTGTCCTGATCGACCTCGTAGTAGAGCTCGTTGCCCATCACCTCCTGGCCATCAGCGCTTAGTTACCAGTGAAACCCAGTCTGGGGACGCCCAGTCTAACCTTCACTCTAACTCTGACGCTGTTGTAGAGACCAGCAGTTGTCAAGCTACAGTATCCCTGTCGGCAGGCGACTGTCTGACTCGTGTCATGGCATCAGCGAGCAGAGTTACTGCTTGTACAAAGTATGACGTCACTTTGTCAGCTAACTCGCTCACTCCTGTTACGGTGTACGTGAGCAGAGCTTTTGAAGGAGACCATGTGCTGGTTGACAACGACACGTGCCGAGTCAAGGGCCTCTCCCTTGAACCATCCTTGCACACAGTGCAACGTGGTAAGTTGCAAGTCCTTGTTGTCAACATGCATAGTCGAGAATTTCCCCTGCGGAAGAATACCTCACTTGTCGACCTTGTCAGATTCCCTCTCCCGGTGAGAGTGGAGGGTGAAGCCCCAGCTGACTTCCTTGTGAGTGCAGTTCTCCCAGGCGAGTCTGCTGCTGACATTTCCAACACCCGGCCAGTGCAGGAAGATGATCTAGCTTTGACAGATTATCCTGAAGAGGTCCCAAAACTTCTCCAGGTTCTCAATCGTGCACATTCTGCAGTCGCACTAGATGGTGAGTCAATGGGTTTGACCCCACTGATCTCTCACCGTATTCCACTTGACAAAGGTACTAAACCCATTTACGTACCTGCGTATCGCCTGCCACATGCGCAGAGTCTTCGCCGAAGAACTCATTACACGGATGCTCCGTGATGGAGTTATTGAGGAGTCCACTTCCCAATGGAATGCTCCCCTTATTCTGGTTCCCAAGAAAGACGGAACCTGGTGCCCTGTTATCGATTACAGGAAACTGAATGCATGTACCATCCCAGACCGCTTCCCATTGCCAGTTCTGAACGACCTGTTGCAGAACATCGGCGATAATAAGGTCTTTTCAACTCTTGATCTTCTTCAAGGGTTCTGGCAGATCCCCCTCGATGATGAGAGCAGAGAGTTGACAGCTTTCTCTACGCCAACTGATCATTACCAGTTCAGGAGGATGCCCTTCAGCTTGCGCGGAAGCCCAATCACGTTTAGTCGTTTGATGACAACAATTTTCCATACCCTCCTAGGTGGCAAGCTCATGGTCTACCTGGGTGATCTCATAGTCATGTCGCAAGATGTCCCATCTCATCTTGAGAAACTTGACAGGGTATTGGACAGGCTAGCTCAGGCAAATCTTAAGGTAAAGCTCTCCAAATGTCATTTCCTCCGGAAGGAAATAAAATTTCTGGGTCATGTAGTGACTCAGAATGGCATAAAGACAGACGAGTCTAAAATCTCGGCCGTGCAGAAATTCCCCAGACCCATGACGGCGGATGCAGTCCGGTCCTTCATAGGCCTGGCAGGTTTCTACCGCACCTTTATCGCAGGTTTCTCCACCATTGCTGCACCCCTGACATGCTTACTCAAGAAGGATGCCCCTTTTGAGTGGACGTGTGATCAGGAACGAGCTTTTGTCATTCTTAAGAACAAGTTAACATCAGCCCCAACCCTTAGATTCCCTGATTTCACCAAGGCATTTACCTTGACGACTGATGCCAGCAAAGTTGGCATCGGTGCAGTCTTGTCACAGGAATCTAATGGTAAGCAACAGCCTATTGCCTATGCTAGCCGTGTCCTTACTAAAGCGGAAGTCAATTATTCAGTGACAGAGCTAGAAGCTTTAGCCATTGTATGGGCCCTGAGTCATTTTCGGGATATCATCTACCATTATCCTATCAAGATTTACACAGATCATTTACCCTTATTGGCCCTTTTTGTGAATAAGAACCTCTCGGGAAAGCATGCTTGGTGGTCGCTCACGTTCAATGACTACAACCCTGAAATTTGCTATGTCCCAGGTAAGCAAAATGTTGTAGCTGATGCCCTGTCGAGGCATATAGCATTCGTGAGTGTCGGCAATTCGTTCTCTGTTGAGGATCTCGAGAGAGCCCAACGACAGGACCCTGTGTGGTCTCCAGTCCTTCGTTTCCTGACCAAGGAGGACGTTGACTTACAGGTCAAGTCTCCCGTTCCACTGAAGGATTTGGTGGTCAACCAAGGAGTACTGTGCCATGTTGCACAGCTGGTGGACCCCGGCAGAACCATATACCAACTGGTGATACCAGAGTCCATGATACCAGCTACTCTTAGGTTGATCCACAATGTCCCAGGTGTAGCGCACCCCGGGAAGGACCGCAGTATCAAACAGGCACGAATGAAATATTTCTGGCCTAAGATGGCAGTGGACATTGCCAAGCATGTACACCAGTGTGTTGTTTGCCTACAGCACAAGGGTACCATTACAGGTCCTAACCCCATTCTAAAGTATCCCATTACAAAGGAGCCCTGGGAGAGAACTTCTGTCGACCTGTTGACGAACTTCTCGACCTCGGAGAAGGGAAATAAGCACCTGCTTGTAATGGTAGATAACTTGACACGGTACAGTGAATTAGTACCCATTCCTGATAAAACCGCCGAAACGGTCGCTAGTGCTTTCCGTGAGCATGTTGTTCTTCGTCATACTTGCCCACGTGTCCGTCTGTCAGACAATGGGTCTGAGTTTATAAATGGCATAATGCAGGATCTTTGCTCCAGATTCAACATTCATCAAGCGCCAGTAGCTCCACGCCACCCTGCGAGTAATGGTCTTGCTGAACGTACAAATTGCAAAGTCCTGGAGGTGCTCAGAGTAACCGTTAACCCAAGTTGTACTACATAGGATGAGGCTATCCCAGATGTTCAGTGTACATTAAATTCCTCCCTCAACAGCTTGATCGGTGAGACACCTCATTTTGCTTTGTATGGCTATGACAAGCGCTTACCATATGAAATTCTGTTTGCTCCACCTAGACCTACTTACGATACTGATAACCTCAGTGTAGTAAAGATGAGGACAACGCAGCTTGTCTTCCAGCGGGTATGACAGAACCTTATGAAAGCTACTGATAGGTTCACGTCTGAGCGCAATGCCCGTGCCAAGGAAAGCAAAGTGGAACCAGGTTGCAAAGTTATGTTGCTCAACCCAGTGCAGACCCCAGGTATGCACAAACTTGTCCCAAAGTTTGTGGGTCCTTACTGTGTCCTACGACAGCTCCATGGCAATAAGTTCGAGGTGAGGGAGATGGCTACGGGAACTATCAAGGAAGCCCACCTTGATCACATGAAGTATGTGGACCATATGCAGGCCGAAGCAGAGCTGGAGGCGCGTGCGTTGCAACGCCATGATCAGACTAATGCTAGGGACAAACCGTCTATCCCTTCTCCCACTACTACTGGTATGGAAGACGGCCCAGTAAGGCTCCATACTTATGGCCTGCGACCCAGGACAACAGTACATTTCTGTGACACTGACGTACCTACTGACTTGTCTGACTCCTACGCTAGTTATGCTAATTGTTTGCTTGCAGAAATGGGTATAAATGCACACACATTGTATAGCTAGTCGATAATGGAGTCAGGGTGAACAACATCATGTAATTATGTAAATATTTTTAGAAGGGTACCCAGAGTGTAATGAATTCCATGGATATAGTATTATTGTAGGTATGTGCACCAGTGTTTTTATAACAAAAAGAAAAAAAAACCTGTATTACGGTCAGGGCAGTGCTGCCCTCTGAGTCACATGTCACACCTTAGGAAATGCTACTGTCAGTCGTAGACGAGTGGTCAACTGATGTTCAGCCCTGCGGACAACCTGTATATAGAAGATTTTAGTTCCAGTGCTGACGTCTCCGGACTCTCTCCTCGATGAAACAGCGCGGGCAAACCAGTTTTCTCTTCCCCTGGATGGGAGAGTTTTTTTTTTGCCTGTTGCATTTTGATGTCCATTTTTGATTTACTAGTGAGCGAAAACCAGTCCCTCTCTGGGGTAGCTAGTGTACGTAATTCCTTTATACCTACGGGCCCACCAGTATTGTCACGTTGGGACGACGCGAGGTGCGTGGCCGAGCAAATGTAGACAGCCTGTACTGTCAGAACACACAGCCTAGCCGTCTGCTCTGACTAGTTCATATTTCGCGGCATTTTAGGTGCTGCCCTCTGTAGGCTCACCCACTTCAGTGGGAGGCTGAGCCCGCCGTCTCTCACTCCTAGGCCGACCGACTTGACAGACACAAGTGCTCCTCCTCCACGGACTGGCTTGCGGTCACTCCCTCACACTACCCGTTGTGTACTCACTCCTACCCAATTAAAGCCAAACTAGTCCACGGCCGTATCATTGCTACCTACGCTACCTTCATCGGCACTAAACCACTGTTCAGCAGTAAGAACAGCAATAACAAATGTGACTCAGCCTACCATAAATGTGACTGAGTCTACCATAAATGTGACTGAGCCTACCTTAAATGTGACTGAGCCTACCATAAATGTGACTGAGCCTGCCATAAATGTGAGTGAGCCTACCATAAATGTGACTGAGCCTGCCATAAATGTGAGTGAGCCTACCATAAATGTGACTGAGCCTGCCATAAATGTGAGTGAGCCTACCATAAATGTGACTGAGTCTACCATAAATGTGACTGAGCCTGCTATAAATGTGACTGAACCTACCATAAATGTGACTGAGCCTACCATAAATGTGATTGAGCCTGCCATAAATGTGACTGAACCTACCCTGAATGTGACTAAGCCTACCATGAATGTGACTAAGCCTACCACAAATGTGACTGAGCCTACCATAAATGTGACTGAGCCTACCATAAATGTGACTGAGCCTACCATAAATGTGACTGAGCCTACCATAAATGTGACTGAACCTACCCTGAATGTGACTAAGCCTACCATGAATGTGACTAAGCCTACCATGAATGTGACTAAGCCTACCATGAATGTGACTAAGCCTACCATAAATGTGACTGAGCCTGCCATAAATGTGAGTGAGCCTACCTTAAATGTGACTGAGCCTACCATAAATGTGACTGAGCCTGCCATAAATGTGAGTGAGCCTACCATAAACGTGACTGAGCCTGCCATAAATGTGAGTGAGCCTACCATAAATGTGACTGAGCCTGCCATAAATGTGACTGAGCCTACCATAAATGTGACTGAGCCTGCCATAAATGTGACTGAGCCTGCCATAAATGTGAGTGAGCCTACCATAAATGTGAGTGAGGCGGAGGAGGAGGCGGGGTCATAGCAGTACCATCCACTAGTCGAAGTAGGCCTTCGCCCAAAGGTTGGACAAGTGTTGAAGAATTCTTTGTAACAAGATCCCATGATGACAGACTGGTTATAAATGACCATAATTTTAAAAGGGGTGGACCGGTAAGCCAGCGGAAGGCCTCGGTCAGATGACCAAAATCTCCAAAGGCGGGTCATCATCTGACTAAGACCCGCGTCAGGAAACATTTGTCCTGTTTCCTGACGAACCTTACCTAACCTAACCTATGTACAAAAGATGAGGTAATCAGTCCCTCCGCCATGGAGGTGGTGTTTTGAGCACCGTGGTTGTAGAGAATCTTGGAATCTTGGTTCAGATGACATCTACAAGACCTTCTTCACGGCTTCTACAACTACCCCATTAATTTGAGTAGGACCTACTTCCACTGGGGAATCCCGCCTTCCAGTGACTATGCCCTCGTCTACTACACGTCCCTATTCACTGACGCCTATATAAGTGCCAGTCTCCTTGCCTGTGCTTCAGAATCTCTACAACCACGGTGCTCAAAACACCACCTCCAAGGCTGAGGGACTGATTACCTCATCTTTTGTACATTATTCATCAGTTTTCTACTTATGTCCTAGAATCTGTATTGACAAAGCAACTGGATGGCGAAACGTCTACAATAAAGATAACCAGATGTTACACAAGTGTCTTAACTTTCATTTCTCAGTATTGTATACCTGTCTTGCACAAGATCCCATGATGCTGCAGTGTCTGACAGTTGTGATATAAGCCACATCTATGGCCCTATGCTGTGTATAAGCCACATCTATGGCCCTATGCTGTATATAAGCCACATCTACGGCACTATGCTGTATATAAGCCACATATATGGCCTATGCTGTATATAAGCCACATCTACAGCCCTATGCTGTACATTCTAGAAGAATGATGGACTGAACACATCAACCCCAGGCAGAGGGACTGATTACCTCGAACTCCTTCTCTACTTACACCTTTCTACTTTGTACTAGCCTGATGAAGCCACTGTGTGGCGAAACGTTTCCTGAATAAAGATTCCCATAAGTTGCATAAGTGTCTCAATCTTCAATTTGTCTGTTTTTCAAACCATTCATCACACACAATAGACCATCCAGTCAGTGTGCACAGGACAACAACAGATCATCCAGTCAGTGTGCACAGTACAACAACAGATCATCCAGTCAGTGTGCACAGTACAACAACAGATCATCCAGTCAGTGTGCACAGTACAACAACAGATCATCCAGTCAGTGTGCAGAGTACAACAACAGATCATCCAGTCAGTGTGCACAGTACAACAACAGATCATCCAGTCAGTGTGCAGAGTACAACAACAGATCATCCAGTCAGTGTGCACAGTACAACAACAGATCATCCAGTCAGTGTGCACAGTACAACAACAGATCATCCAGTCAGTGTGCACAGTACAACAACAGATCATCCAGTCAGTGTGCACAGTACAACAACAGAGCATCCAGTCAGTGTGCACAGTACAACAACAGACCATCCAGTCAGTGTGCACAGTACAACAACAGACCATCCAGTCAGTGTGCACAGTACAATAGACCATCCAGTCAGTGTGCACAGTACAACAGACCATCCAGTCAGTGTGCACAGTACAACAGCAGACCATCCAGTCAGTGTGCACAGTACAACAGCAGACCATCCAGTCAGTGTGCACAGTACAACAACAGACCATCCAGTCAGTGTGCACAGTACAACAACAGACCATCCAGTCAGTGTGCACAGTACAACAGACCATCCAGTCAGTGTGCACAGTACAACAGACCATCCAGTCAGTGTGCACAGTACAACAACAGACCATCCAGTCAGTGTGCACAGTACAACAGACCATCCAGTCAGTGTGCACAGTACAACAACAGACCATCCAGTCAGTGTGCACAGTACAACAGACCATCCAGTCAGTGTGCACAGTACAACAACAGACCATCCAGTCAGTATGCACAGTACAACAGACCATCCAGTCAGTATGCACAGTACAACAACAGACCACACAGTCAGTGTGCACAGTACAACAGCAGACCATCCAGTCAGTGTGCACAGTACAACAACAGACCACACAGTCAGTGTGCACAGTACAACAACAGACCATTCAGTCAGTGTGCACAGTACAACAGACCATCCATTCTGCCCGAAATGCCTAGCCATGCTAAGCGTTCTAGTGGTACACTCTGTAATCACTATTTTACTACATGTAAACCACACAATAACCAAATTTCTGTAAACTCAGCATTGTAATCCTTATAGAGAATAAACTTTGAATCCAGTCATGAATATCTCTCTCTCCTCCACTTCAATGAGTACATGTTCATGACTTGAATATGTTCCTAGTAATTTATGAGCTTTACTGGCTCATTGTGAGCCGCATTTTTTCCAAGTCTGATATTTCTCTTGCCCTGAACGAGGCCGTTAGCACTGAGCAATATTCTAAGTGAGGGAACACTGGCATTATTTCCCTTGTTTTGAAAGTTCTCAATACCCACCTCGTTATCTTCCTGGCTGTCGTGATCTTTGTCAAGTTATGGTCTTTAAAATAAAGGTCATCTGTGATAATTATTCCCAGGTATTTTACGTGTTCCTTTCGTTCTATTTGGTGACTCTCTTAAGTTTTGTATATAGTGTTCCATTTAAGTTCTTCATTCTTTCCATACCTAAGCAGTTAGAACTTATCACCATTGAGCGTCATGATGTTCTCCACTGCCACTGGAAAACCCTGTTTATGTCTTCCTGTACTTTTTTAGTGTCTTCTACCATAGTGACTTTAATGCTTATTTTAGTGTCATCTGCAAATGACGATAAAAAAGTGTGACGCGTGATTTTAAATATGTCTGCTATGAGGATTAAACACAGTAGAGGTGCCAGGACAGTATCTAGGGGCACTGAGCTTTTGACTTCACTGATGCTGGATTGTGCCCTGTTTACTACTACTTGTGTTCTGTGTGCTAGGAACCCGAAAATCCATCTGCCTACCTTCCCCGTAATGCCCAATGGCCCTCATTTTGTGTACTATCACTCCATGTTCACATTTGTCAAACACCTTTGCAAAATCTGTGTAAATCACATCTGCGTTTTGATCGTCTTCCAACGCCTCTGTAATTCTGTCATAATGGTTCAGCAGCTGTGCCAGGCATGATCGTCCTGCTCTAAAATTGTGCTGGTTCGGATTATGTTGTTTGTGCTGGTCCATGAAATTTGTAATCTGCCGTCTCATCACTCTTTCGAATGTTTTTATAATGTGGGAAGTTATGGCTAGAGGTCTTTAATTTCTACCTAGTGCTCTACTACCTTCCTTATGCAAAGGAGCTATGTCTGCACTCTTCAAGGCCTCCAGTATTTCATCTAGATCTAAGCTCTTTCTCCAAGGAATACTGAGGGCTCCTGCTAGTGGTACTTTGCACTTCTTTATAAATAGAGAATTCCATGAATCTGGTCCAGATGCTGAGTGAGTGGGCATGTTGTCCATTGCTTTTACGAAATCTATTGGATTTGTACTAACGTCATTCAGTTAGTCTGTGCGGCCTTCTGCTGTAGTGAAAAATATTTCTGCATTTTACTTTGCTGTCATTCAGTGGGTTGCTGAACACCGGCTCATACTGTTCTTTTAGGATTTCACTCATATCCTGTTCATCGTCAGTATACGAGTCTCCTCTCAATAATGGTTAACTCTACAGGTAGCTTGAATTTTGCATAGGAATAGAAATATTTTGGGTTTCTTGCAATATCTTTTATGGCCCATTGTTCCCTTTGTACTTCTGTCAGGTATGACATCCTCAGCTTTTGCTCTAATTCAGTAATCTCTCTGTTGCAACATTATTGTGTTTATAAGCCATTCATAACCCGTTTTCTTCATCTGTACCATCTACTACGCATACAGAATAAAGAAGCATACCTTGTGTGTTTCTGTATTCAGCTTCTCTACGCACTGGTGGAGATTTAGGGCGCTCATGTCTGATTCCCAGAGTATGTCTGATAGCTCTTGGTTTATTTTTACCCAGTCACTTCTATAGTTGTTAAAATTAAACATTAGTGAAGGAGTTCCCTAACCCTGAGTTAATACTTGTGTGAACTTCTATGATGTTGTGATCAGAATATATTGTAACTGTTATGTCTCTGATCAGTTCCTCGTTGTTTGTGAATATCAAATCCTGGTTATTTTCATTTCTAGTGCCTGTTGGTTTAATGAGTATTTTTCACAAAGCCTCATTAGTTCCCTGGTATGTACCTGTTGAGCCAGGGTGCTTCCCGGAGATATTTCTGGATTAACATTATGTTTCGTCATCTTCTATTTTACATGAGGGAAATTAAAATCTTCATGGAGTAAAATATTTGGTGCGGGATTTTCTAGCCTATCCAGATAGCTATCTATCTTATTTAGCTGATCTGTGAATTCCTCAGCAGATGCTGATGGTGGTTAATTACCAAACTCCCATTTTCAACTTTCATGCCTAGAATTTCTACTATATCATTCGTAGAGTTCAGCACTTCTGTACAACAGAAAGTATCTATTATATAGATTCCTACTCCTCCCTGTGATCTATTAATTATATAACATCTGTACATATTATCTTTTTCTATCTTTATTTCTCAGTACAAAACATCCCTTGTATGTGTTTCTGTAAATGCTCCAAACATGGCATTCACTTCTGGCAGGAGCCAACTGACGTAACTAACTTTGTCGTTTTCATTTGATTCAGACCCTGAATATTTGCAATATGAAACAGGAATTACCTTTTGGGATGCTTTGTTTTGCTTTGTGTTTCGTTAGTATCACTGGTGGTGAACTACCTGGTATGATGCCTGGTGTACATACCACTGGTGATGTACTGCCTGGTATGACCCCTGGTGTACATACCATTGGTGATGTACTACCTGGTATGACCCCTGGTGTACTTACCAATGGTGATGTACTGCCTGGTATGACCCCTGGTGTACATACCACTGGTGATGTACTACCTGGTATGACCCCTGGTGTACATACCACTGGTGATGTACTACCTAGTATGTCCCCTGGTGTACATACTCCTGGTTTCTTCAGTACTGACTTTGCATTTGGTTGTTCATTGTTCCTTGATAATGTCATTGTTCCTTGAACAATGACATTATCAAGGAATCTTAATGCTTGCATCTTAATATTTGGGAATTCTTCGCTTGCCTAACCCTTGGGCACGACCTACTTCCACATTGAATAAGTGTGACACCACCTACGACTGCTGCACCTCTCCTGCCTACGGTTTATAAGCTCCTTCTCTGCACATATGCCGTATTCTATTCTAGATTGATTGACTGACCACATCGACTCAAGGCTGAGGGACTGATTACCTCATTCTACTCCTGTTCTTCAAGATTCTCCTTTGTATTGACTGATGAAGCCACTGTGTGGAGAAACGTTTCCTCAATAAAGATACGTAAGAGTTGCACATGTGTCTAATTTATCATAAATGCAAGGTTCTGAAGCTCGTGAGTGTCCATAACCCTAGCACTTATAAGTTAAATAATGTAGAACTTAGCCATACAGATTGCGAAAAGGACTTGGGGGTTATGGTAAGCAGCAACCTTAAACCAAGACAGTAATGCCTAAGCATACGTAATAAGGAAAATAGATTACTGGGATTTATATCAAGAAGTGTAAGCAACAGATGTCCAGAGGTTATACTGCAGCTTTATACATCATTAGTAAGGTCTCACCTAGATTATGCAGCTTAGTTCTGGTCTCCATATTACAGAATGGATATAAATTCATTCAGCATAGAATGACTAAATTAATACATAGCATTAGAAATCTTCCTTATGAAGAAAGATTGAAGACTCTTAAATTACATTCTCTTGTCAGACGAAGAATGAGTGGAGACATGATCGAAGTGTATAAGTGGAAGATGGGTATTAATAAAGGGGATATTAATAAGGACTTGGGGATATGTCTCCAAGAGAGAGAACCCGCAGTAATGGATTTAAATTAGACAAGTTTAGATTTAGAAAGGACTTAGGAAAGTATTGGTTTGGAAAATGGGTAGTTGATGAGTGGAACAGTCTACCTAGTTGGGTTATTGGTGACGTGTACTTAGCTCTGTGAAGACCTGTTTGTGTGTTTTCTGTGAATCTGAACCAGGATGCCCTCTCTTGAGCAACTTTTCCAGCTGCTGAAAGAAGAGCTTAGGGTTGCTAAGCAGGAGATACGGCTATTAACGGAGGAGAACAAGAGGATTCGAAGTAATCCTTCTGTTGTGAGTCCCTAGGTTAAGAGGGGAACTTGGTCAGTGGCCGGGCAACATGGAACCCAGCTGAGGATCAAGAAGGCTGTTGGAGAGGCAGAAACAACGAGGACCCAGAAGACTACTGCGGAAACTTCCAACCCATTTTCGGTGCTACCTGACGAATGTGGGTGTTCTACTGGGAATGTCACAACGACCACCAAAAAAGCATTGGCTGACGTGAGTGAGACATCCCTAGAAACCCCAACGAAAACCATTGAGAACGTCTAGACGAATTCTACAAGTGGTGTAATGCTACCTGACGAATGTGAGTCGACTACTAGGAGCATCACGACGGACGACGCCATGGTAGGTAAAAACATTGTTGTTGTTGGGGATAGCCAGATTAGGTACATGGATAGGGCATTCTGCTTGAAGGATAGGAGTAGGAGGCAGAGAGTGTGTTTTCCTGGGGCTGGGATGAAGGATATTGTTAGCAGTCAGGATGACATCATGAGAGGTAATGGGAGGAATCCTATTATCTGTCTCAGTCCTGGAGGCAACGATGTTGGCAGACGTAGGAGTGAGGACCTGATCAGCAGGTATAGGTCAACAATAGAGATAATTAGGAGGAAGGGTGGGAAACCTGTTATATGTGGCATTTTGCCAAGGAGAGGAGTTGGAAATGAATGGTTGTCCAGGGCAATTGGTGTCAATTGTTGGCTGGACAAATACTGTAAGGAAAATGCAGTAACATTCATTGACAACTGGGACCTCTTCTATGGTAGAAATGACATGTATACAGGGATGGGGTTCACTTATCTAGGTTTGGGGTGGGAGCACTGGCCAACACAGTTGAGGGAGCAATTAGGTCTTTAAACCAGAAATAGTGGTATGGGTTTTCGTGGAAAACCAATGAATTTTGAGTGTAGCGATAGTGTGAGCTTTAAGGAAACCAGTTATGGACAGAATGAGGAAGAGTTATTGATGAACATAGGAAAGCCAATGGCATTAGGTGATAAGGAGAGTAACAGGCATAGAGGAGGAACAGAAATCAGGAAGAAAAAAGAGAAGGTAGGGTCCTTGAATATATATATTACACAAATAGTCGTAGTGCTAGGAATAAGATAGACGAGTTGAGACTAGTTGTTAGTGCAGGTAACATTGATGTATTTGCCTTAACTGAGACGTGGTTCGATACAAAAAAAAATCGGGACATGCCTGCTGAATGTCACATACAGGGTTTTAAATTATTCCAAGTAGACAGAAGTATCGGGAAGGGGGGTGGGGTGGCATTGTATGTCCGAGATCACTTGAACTGCTTCATAAAAACAGGTATAAACTCTGAAACCCATATCGAGTTTCTTTGGATAGAATTTTCAGAGGGACATGAAAAATTGATTTTAAGTGTAATATACCGTCCCCCAAACTTAGATAGGGACCAAGGGAGACTACTATGGGAGGAAATTGTTAAGGCCACCACGCTCTATAACGTAGTAATTCTAGGAGACTTTAACTTTAGTCATATTGATTGGTGTGATGAATGGTTTGAAAAACCGACATGTTGAAGATTGAGACACTTATGCAGCATATGGGAATCTTTATTCAGGAAACGTTTCGCCACACAGTGGCTTCATCAGTCCAATACAAAGAGGAAGGCGTAAGGAGAGGAGGAGAATGAGGTAATCAGTCCCTCAACCTGGAGTCGATGTGTTCAGTCCATCAATCTTGTAGAATGTACAGCATAGGGCCGTAGACGTGGCTTATATACTGTAGTGAGGTGACGTGAAGCAGGTGGAGGCGGGGCCATAGTGGTACCATCCACTAGTCGAAGTAGGTCTTCGTCCAAAGGTTGAACAAGTGTTGAAGAATTCTTTGTAACAAGATCACATGATGCCGCAGTGTCGGTTTTTCAAACCATTCATCACAACTGTCAGACACTGCAGCATCATGTGACATTGCAGAGCTCCTCGCACTAGCACGCACTGAGTGTATTATTGTTGGTGGAGATTTCAACGCACATCACCCAATGCTGCACTCTCACTCAGCAACCAGTGCTGCTGGCAGACACATAGCAATGCTCCTACACGATATTCCAGAGGTAAAGTTGCTAAACAATGGAGACCCCACACACCTGTTGGGTTGCTGCCTCGACCTTACCTTCGGGTCAAGACAACTAGCAGCAGGAGCCACATGGGAAACTCATCCTCACCTTGTCAGTGACCACTTTGCAGTGATCACCACCTTCAACATCAACAGTCCTCCCACAGTTGTGCTGCCTCCTAGATGGGACGTAAAGAGGGCCAACTGGAAGGTGTTCCAGGATTATCTTCATGACTGGTGGTCCACATACTCTCTATCTGAAGACAGTGAAACGGCTGAACAGGAGCTAATCACTGTTCTCACCCAGGCAGCAGTGTGCGCAATTCCAAAGAAGTATGCAGGACGCACTCACAAAAGAGACTGGTGGCTCTACAACGATGAGGTGCGGGAGCAGAATCACCGCATCAACTCTTTTAGGAAGCTATACAGGCGTAACGCTACGGCAGAGAACAGGAATACTCTGAGAGCCATTGTGCAGCATGCCTGCAGAGTCTCTCTCAGAGTAAAAACTGAGAAATGGCTGGAGTGGTGCTCAACATTCGGGCATCACACCACTTTATCTGAGATATGGGGCAAGCTCAACATAGCAATTGGCAAGAGCAAGCCGAGGCCACCAGCACACCCGAACCTATCCCAGGAAGCTGACAAACTAGTGGAGCTTTTCACTTCCAGGGGAGCCTGCACTCAGCTCCCACAGGACATCCAGAATATACAGACAGATCTTCTGCCACAGCGCCAGCTAACGATACAAGCTGCATGTGAGTCGGAAGATGTGACTGATGAAGACCTCACGGACTTGGAACTCCGACGTGCCATTAAGAACACAGGTGACACTGCCCCGGGCATCGAAGGTGTTACATACTCCATGGGAGACCATACTAGACGTCATTAACAAGTCGTGGAGGGCCAGGACACCCCCAGCAGCTTGGAAGAAAATTACCATCGTACCAATTCCAAAGCCCAAGGACCCAGGCAGTATGAGACCCATATCGCTGACCAGTTGCTTAGCCAAGACTGCTAGAGGATGGTGTTAAACCGCCTCCTATGGAAACTTGGACCCTCTCATCATCACATATTTGGCTTCACGAAAGGGGTGGGTAGAGCAGATTGCATAACCACTCTACTAAGCCAGATTGCTGATAGTAACAAAAAACCTAGTATTGTCGTCTACCTCGACCTTGAAAAGGCATTTGAGCTAGCCAGCCCCACAGCAATTCTGGCAATACTAGCTCGGAAGGGAATCAAAGGACGCCTCCTGGCCTGGATAGAGTCCTACCTTAGGGGCAGGCAGGCCTGTGTCAGCTTTCAGGAACACTACTCTTCCTTTAAATCCCTGGAAAACGGTATGCCACAAGGAGGTGTGCTCAGTCCTACCCTGTTTAACATCCTTATGCAGGAACTTGTGAGCCTTCCCTTTCATAGTGGTACACAGCTCCTCAGCTATGCTGATAAGAACATAAGAACATAAGAAAGGAGGAACACTGCAGCAGGCCTGTTGGCCCATACTAGGCAGGTCCTTTACAATTCATCCCACTAACAAAAAATTTGCCCAACCCATTTTTCAATGCTACCCAAGAAATAAGCTCTGATGTGAAAGTCCCAGTCAAATCAAACCCCTCCCACTCATGTACTTATCCAACCTAAATTTGAAACTACCCAAAGTCCTAGCCTCAATAATCTAACTAGGTAAACTGTTCCACTCATCAACTACCCTATTGCCAAACCAATACTTTCCTATGTCGTTTCTAAATCTAAACTTACCTAATTTAAATCCATTACTGTGGGTTCTCTCTTGGGGAGATATCCTCAAGACCTTATTAATATCCCCTTTATTAATACCTATCTTCCACTTATACACTTCGATCAGGTCTCCCCTCATTCTTCGTCTAACAAGTGAATGTAGCTTAAGAGTCTTCAATCTTTCTTCATAAGGAAGATTTCTAATGCTATATATTAATTTAGTCATCCTACGCTGAATGTTTTCTAACGAATTTATGTCCATTCTGTAATATGGAGACCAGAACTGAGCTGCATAATCTAGGTGAGGCCTTACTAATGATGTATAAAGCTGCAGTATGACCTCTGGACTTCTGTTGCTTACACTTCTTGATACAAATCCCAGTAATCTATTTGCCTTATTATGTACGCTTAGGCATTGCTGTCTTGGTTTAAGGTTGCTGCTCACCATAACCCCCAAGTCCTTTTTGCAATCTGTATGGCTAAGTTCTTCATCATTTAACTTATTAGTACTAGGGTTATAGGCACTCCCGAGCTTCAGAACCTTGCATTTATCTACATTGAACTGCATCTGCCACTTTTCTGACCAAGAATAGTTTGTTTAAATCCTCCTGAAGTTCCATAACATCTACGTTTGAATCAATTATCCTACCTATCTTTGTGTCATCGGCGAATTTGTTCATATCACTAGTAATTCCCTCATCAAGATCATTGATATATATTATAAACAACAACGGGCCCAAGACTGATCCCTGTGGAACGCCACTTGTTACAGATCCCCACTCGGATTTAACCCCATTTATGGAGACTCTCTGCTTTCTGTCTGTGAGCCATGACACGATCCACGAGAGCACTTTTCCCCCAATGCCATGAGCTGCCACTTTCTTTAGCAGTCTTTGGTGTGGAACTCTATCAAAAGCCTTACTAAAAGCTAAGAAAATAATATCAAATTCTTTATCATGGTTAACAGCCTCAAAAGCTTTACTGAAGAAAGTTAATAAATTAGTTAGACAAGACCGGCCTCTTGTGAATCCATGCTGAGTATCATTAATCAAGCTATGCTTATCGAGATGGCTTCTTATAATCTCAGCTATAATTGACTCTAGTAATTTATCTACAATTGAGGTCAGGCTTATTGGACGGTAATTTGACGGTAACGACTTGTTCCCTGTTTTAAAAATAGGAATTACATTAGCCATCTTCCACATATCAGACACTACACCTGTTTGAAGAGATAAATTAAAAATATTAGTTAATGGTTCACGGAGTTCCATTTTGCATTCCTTAATTAAGAACCCTTGAAAAAACTTCATCAGGACCAGGCGACTTATTTTGCTTCAGTCTGTCTATCTGCTTCACAACCATTTCACTAGTGACTGTGATGTTACATAATTTATCTTCTTCTAGCCCACTATAAAAATTAATTACTGGAATATTGTTAGTGTCTTCTTGTGTAAAAACTGAGAGAAAATAATTATTTAAAATCGAGCACATTTCATTCTCTTTGTCAGTAAGATGCCCATAGTTATTTTTAAGGGGACCTATCTTATCTCTAACTTTTGTTCTATAGACCTGGAAAAAACTTTTTGGGTTAGTTTTAGAATCCCTAGCAACTTTAATTTCATAGTCCCTTTTAGCTTTTCTTATCCCCTTTTTAATGTCCCTCTTAATGTCAATATACTGATTCATAAGATGACCCTCAGCTCTTTTGATACGCCTATAAATTCCTTTCTTATGCCCTAGTAGATATTTGAGCCTATTATTCATCCATTTTGGGTCATTTCTATTTGATCTAATTTCTTTATATGGGATAAACGTTCTTTGAGCAGCATGTACAGTGTTCAGAAAACTGTCATATTGATAGCTCTCTTCGTTACCCCAGTCAACAGATGATAAGTGTTCTCTAAGCCCATCGTAATCTGTTAAGTGAAAGTCTGGGACTGTTACTGAGTTATTGCTACTATCGTACTTCCATTCAATGCTAAATGTAATTGATTTGTGGTCGCTAGCACCCATTTCCTCTGAAACTTCTAAATAATTAACAAGGGATACATTTTTTGCCAGAAGTAAGTCAAGCAGGTTATTACCCCTCGAAGGTTCTGTAATAAACTGCTTCAAAATACAATCCTGAACTACTTCTAAGAAGTCGTATGATTCTAAATTCCCAGTCAAGAAATTCCAATCAATATGACTTAAGTTAAAGTCTCCTAGAATTCCTACATTATCGTGCCTTGTGGCCTTAACAATTTCCTCCCATAGTAGTCTTCCTTGGTCCCTATCTAAGTTTGGGGGACTGTATATCACTCCTGAAATCAGTTTTTCATTCCCCTCTGAAAATTCTATCCAAACAGACTCTGTATGTGTTACTTCAGACTTAATACCCGTTTTTATGCAACAGTTCAAGCGATCTCGGACATACAATGCCACCCCACCCCCCTTCTCGATTCTTCTACCTACTTGGAACAATTTATAACCCTGAATGTGACATTCGGCAGGCATGTCCCGACTTTTTGAATTAAACCACGTCTCAGTTAAGGCAAATACATCAATGTTACCTGCACTAGCAACTAATCTCAACTCGTCCGTCTTATTCCTAGCACTACGGCTATTAGCATGATAAACAATGAAAGACTCTCCTTTCTCTTTACCCTTCCTGCTCATTTCTGTTTTTCTACTAAACTTATTACTGTCCTTATCACCCAATGTCACTGGCTTTTCAATATCTACCTCGTTCTGCTTACTACTAGTTCCCCTAGAACTCATAATGTTACTACACTAGGACTTCACTGTTTTCCTGCCAAAACCCATACCACTAACTATTCCTAGTTTAAAGTCCAAACAGCTCCCTCCACTGTAGTTGCCAGTTTTCCCACCCCACACCTAGATAAGTGAACCCCATCCCTGGCATACATGTCATTTCTGCCATAGAAGAGGTCCCAGTTGTCAATGAATGTTACAGCATTTTCCTTACAGTATTTGTCCAGCCAGCAATTGACACCAATTGCTCTGGACAATCATTCATTTCCAACTCCTCTCCTTGGCAAAATACCACATATGACAGGGTTCCCACCCTTCCTCCTAATTATTTCTATTGCTGACCTATACCTGCTAATCAGGTCTTCACTCCTACGTCTGCCAACATCGTTGCCTCCAGCACTGAGACAGATAATAGGATTGCTCCCATTACCTCTCATAATGTCATCCAGATGGCTAACAATATCCTCCATCCCAGCCCCAGGAAAGCAAACTCTCTGTCTCCTACTCCTGTCCTTCAAGCATACCCATATACCTAACTTGGCTATCCCCAACAACAACAATATTCTTACCTTCCTTGGTGTCGTTCGTCGTGACGTTTCCAGTAGTCGACTCACATTCGTCAGGTAGCACTGAGAATGTATTAGATGTTTCCACAACAGTTTCCACGGCAGTCTCTTTCTTCTTCATCGTTTCTACCTTTCCATTCGTCTTCTTGATCGTCAACTTCGTTCCCTGCTGTCCAGCCACTGACCAGTTTCCCTTCTTGACCTGAGGACTCAAAACATGAGGACTACTTTTCCCCCAATGCCATGAGCTGCTACTTTCTTCAACAGTCTTTGGTGCGGAACTCTATCAAATGCCTTACTAAAATCTAAGTAAACAATATCAAATTCTTTATCGTGGTCAACAGCCTCAAAAGCTTTACTGAAGAAAGTTAATAAATTAGTTAGACAAGACCGGCCTCTTGTGAATCCATGCTGAGTATCATTAATCAAGCTATGCTTATCGAGATGGCTTCTTATAATCTCAGCTATAATTGACTCTAGCAACTTGCCTACAATTGAGGTCAGGCTTATTGGGCGGTATGAGGTATTGTAAAAGATGTTGGAAATGTGTTTGGCAATGGAGTTGGTGGGGAGGACTATGTATCTCTTCTCTTCTATGTATCTACACTGCCGAGAAGAGATACATAGTCCTCCCACCAACTCCATTGCCAAACACGTTTCCAACATCTTTTCCAATACCTCATTCCATGTATCTACCTCCACAACCACGACCATCAAGGACATTACTTCCACTGGGGAATCCCGCCTACCAGTTACTATGCCCTCGTCTGCTGTCCGTCCCTATCCACTGACGCCTATATAACCGCCAGTCTTCTTGCCTTTGCTCCGGATTCTCCTCCACCACGATGCTGTGAACACTAACTCCAAGGCTGAGGGACTGATTAAGAACAAAAGAACATAAGAATGTAGGAACACTGCAGAAGGCCTCATCTTTTGTATATAGTTCTACTGTCTTCCTATTATGTCCTAGAATCTGTATTGATAAAGCCAGTGGATGGCAAAACGTCTACAATAAAGATATCCAGATGTTGCATATGTGTCTTAACTTTCATATTGTTTGTATTTTATACCTTTCTTGCACAACTTGCCAGACACTGCAACATCATGGAATCTTGGTTCAGAGGACATCTACAAGACCTTCTTCACGGCTGCTGCAACTAACCCATCTCTTTGGGAAGGACCTACTTCCACTGGGGAATCCCGCCTACCAGTGACTATGCCCTCATCTGCTGCCCGTCCGTATCCACTGACGCTTATATAACCGCCAGTCTTCTTGCCTTTGCTCCAGATTCTCCTCCACCACGATGCTGTGAACACTAACTCCAAGGCTGAGGGACTGATTACCTCATCTTTTGTATATAGTTCTACTGTCTTCCTATTATGTCCTAGAATCTGTATTGATAAAGCCACTGGATGGCGAAACGTCTACAATAAAGAGCTCCAGATGTTGCACATGTGTCTTAACTTTCATATTGTCGGTATTTTATACCTTTCTTGCACTACGTATGGACTGATGAAGCCACTGTGTGGCGAAACGTTTCCTCAATAAAGATTCCCAAGAGTTGCGCATGTGTCTAATTTATCAACATGAAGGTCTGAACAGCTCAGGTCATAACATTCTCTGGACTGTGTTGAAGCTTTACACATCACTGGATGGAAGTACCTGCTGCTGCTCTCTTTGTCAGAACGACACTTTCCCTTCCTCAACATGTTGGCACATTTTCTGGTGTGTTTATTCCAGCAAGTTCTGCCATATAACCACATACCTTGTGCTTAGTATAAGAAAGGTGGAACACTGCAGCAGGCCTGTTGGCCCATGCAAATGTTCTGACTATCTATATTTACTGATTTTGTGTCGTTCCCAAGATATGCCACCTGATCTGAGTTATATTGTTCTCTTTCATCTTGGTGTATTTCTTCACTTATTTCATTTTCGTTTGTTCCTACTCTAGCTTTCTCTTCCTCCCTTTCCCTTTTCTCTATGTTATGTACCCATGTTTTGGTTTAGAAAGACACGTAAGCAAACACTATAACATATTTATTAGAAAACGTTTCGGTCCTGGGACCTTGATCACTCCTAACATACAGATGCATGTATAATGTTCACCAAGACCATAGTCCTGACACGGGTCCCAATCTTGCGATGACCCGTCTCTGGGTCCCGATGGAGAAAGGTTTCCACAATGATGCGACGCATGCCGCTCAAGCGCCCCTCTGGTCATTTCAACTGGTGCATCTCATAAGCGACACCATATGCAACTATGGACACTAGCGAGGAGGAGGATATGTCATTATCACAGGTAACAGCTTGTCTGGTTCGTTGACCCCATGGTACACTAGTGTAGCCGCAGTCATTTCTGGGTCCTCTTCGAGAGGGAATATCACCCCTAGTTGCCTGCAGAGTGTCTCAGTAGCTTCGCACTCTAGAAGATAGTGTGTTAGGGGCCGCTGGACAACGTGCTGACAGTACTGGCACATCTCCTTCTCAGCCTTGTCTACCATCATCTTGGCTGTGGGAAAGCCCAAACGAAGCCGATGGATGGCGGTACACTGCGCTCTGGACCAGCTTCTATCATATGGAGGGGGTTCTCCCTGAGTCGCTGCTCGGCACCACTGATGAGATGGGGTATCACCTAAGACCTCCCCCATACGTTTCGTGGCTCTGGCAGCCACCAGTTTGGTCTGTCGTAGGCTGATTGGGACAGTAATCCCAACATGTGGATAGTCTGTTGCTGCCTTGGCTGCATCATCTGCCGCCTCATTTCCCCGGATGCCAGTATGGCTGGGGATCCAGTTCAATGTCGATCTATTACCCTGAACTTCTAAGGCTGTCATTATGCTCAGAATCGATGTGATGAGGTGAACATTATCCTGTGGTTGAGGATGGGAGAGGGCATTGATTGCAGAGGTGGAATCAACATGCATGACAGGTCGGAGTCGATGTCGTAGGGCATGTGACAATGCCTGCTGAATCGCCACCAGCTCAGCTTGAAGGATCGTGCAGTGGTCAGGGAGTCGCCAGCCTTGTGTGTGACCATTGTGGTACAGTCCAGCTGCTGCTCTCTTCCTGTCAGGGTCAACAGAACCATCTGTGAAAAACACTGCACAGGTGCCTCCCTCTGCCAGTGCCATGCTTGTCTCAGCATGATTGCTGAGGGTGTCTTGACTGCAGAGACACTCAGAGATAGGTAGCTGCATGATGAAAACATCGGCTGGATCTGGGCGCCAGGGAGGTGTGGGTGGTACCCAGCAGCAGGAAGGTCACAAGTCTTCTCACAGAGCAGCTGTACAGGCAGCAGCTTCCGCCCAGCAGCACAAAACGAACGAATCCAGGAGTAGTCCGTGAAGAGTGTGTGATCTTGTGACATGGTTGTTAATATCCGTCTCCTTAGTGGGGTACCTTGCTGCTGGTGCAGAATCGTGGCCACTTTGCAGGCGTTTATGTATCTTACTCTGTCAGCCAAGGAAGGAAGCCGGGGCTCAGATCTGAGACATACTGTGTTGGTCCAGATGGGGGCACCAAGCATAGTTCATATCGCCTGGTTTCGTACGACCTCCACCCTTTGCCTGCTCTGCGGGAAGAGATGAGCTAACGCTGGTGCACTGTAGTCAATGAGCGAGCGTATAGCTTGTATATAGTACAAGCGAAGTACATCTTTGCTTGCCCCTGCACGGTGCCTCGTCATGGCTCTCATGGCGTTGAGTCTGAGTAGAGCACGTGACCTGGCATACTCGGCCTGTTTCTGAAAGGTCAGCTTTTTATCAATGTAGATTCCCAAGTGCAGGTAGGAGCCTGTCCACTCAAGTTCTATATCCTGAATACATAATCTATTCACAGGATCTGGTCCCTTGAACATCATTGCAAGAGATTTTTCGGCCGAGATCTTGAGGCCTAGTTCCTTGCAAGACTGCATAATTAGGTCCAAAGCTCTCTGAGCCTGTCGTTCTATATTGCCTTTCCCATTCACTACGAGTGCAAGATCATCAGCATAGCTGAGGAGCTGTGTACCACTATGAAAGGGAAGGCTCACAAGTTCCTGCATAAGGATGTTAAACAGGGTAGGACTGAGCACACCTCCTTGTGGTGTACCGTTTTCCAGGGTTTTAAAGGAACAGTAGTGTCCCTGAAAGCTGACACAGGCCTGCCTGCCCCTAAGGTAGGACTCTATCCAGGCCAGGAGGCGTCCTTTGATTCCCTTCCGAGCTAGTATTGCCAGAATTGCTGTGGGGCTGGCTAGCTCAAATGCCTTCTCAAGGTAGAGGTAGACGAGTATACTAGGTTTTTTGTTACTATCAGCAATCTGGCTTAGTAGAGTGGTTATGCACTCTGCTGTTCCCACTTCTTTGGTGAAGCCAAATATGTGATGATGAGAGGGTCCAAATTTCCATAGGAGACGGTTTAAAACCATCCTCTCAGCAGTCTTGGCTAAGCAGCTGGTCAGCGATATGGGTCTCATACTGCCTGGGTCCTTGGGCTTTGGAATTGGTACGATTGTAGCTTTCTTCCAAGCTGCTGGGGGTGTCCTGGCCCTCCACGACTTGTTAATGACGTCTAGTATGGCCTCCCACCCACTCTGCCCAGGCCGTGCAATCATGGAGCACATCACACCATCGATGCCCGGGGCAGTGTCACCTGTGTTCTTAATGGCACGTCAGAGTTCCAAGTCCGTGAGGTCTATATCAGTCACATCTTCCGACTCACATGCAGCTTGTATCGTTAGCTGGCGCTGTGGGAGAAGATCGGTCTGTATATTCCGGATGTCCTGTGGGAGCTGAGTGGAGGCTCCCCTGGAAGTGAAAAGCTCCACTAGTTTCTCTGCTTCCTGGGATGGGTTCGGGTGTGCTGGTGGCCTCGGCTTGCTCTTGCCAGTTGCTATGTTGAGCTTGCCCCATATCTCAGATAAGGTGGTGTGATGCCCGAATGTTGAGCACCACTCCAGCCATTTCTCAGTTTTTACTCTGAGAGAGATTCTGCGGGCATGCTGCACAATGGCTCTCAGAGTATTCCTCTTCTCTGCCGTACGGTTACGCCTGTATAGCTTCCTAAAAGAGTTGATGCGGTGGTTCTGCTCCTGCACCTCGTCGTTGTAGAACCACCAGTCTCTTTTGTGAGTGTGTCCTGCGGACTTCTTTGGAATTGCGCACTCTGCTGCATGGATGAGAACAGTGATTAGCTCCTGTTCAGCCGTATCACAGTCTTCAGATAGAGAGTATGTGGACTACCAGTCATGAAGATAATCCTGGAACACCTTCCATTTGGCCCTCTTTACGTCCCATCTAGGAGGCAGCACAACTGTGGGAGGCCTGTTGATGTTGAAGGTGGTGATCACTGCAAAGTGGTCACTGACAAGGTGAGGATGAGTTTCCTATGTGGCTCCTGCTGCGAGTTGTCTTGACCCAAAGGTAAGGTCGAGGCAGCCACCCAACAGGTGTGAGGGGTCTCCATTGTTTAGCAACTTTACCTCTGGAATATCGTGTAGGAGCATTGCTATGTGTCTGCCAGCAGCATTGGTTGCTGAGTGAGAGTGCAGCATTGGGTGATGTGCGTTGAAATCTCCACCAACAATAATACACTCAGTGCGTGCTAGTGCGTGGAGCTCTGCAATGTCGAGGGTGTGTCTTGGGTGCTTGTAGATGTTATAGATGGTAATGGGCGCCCCAGGTATGTGCACAAGGATGGCCTGTACCTCGACATCCTCCCCATAGTCCAAAGGGTTGGCTATAACCTCGTGAGGTATTGTATTGGATACAAATACAGCTGTGCCTCTGCAGTGAACGCCCGGGTCCATGTGCCGAAAATACCCAGCAAAACCGGGTAGTCTTGGGCACATAGTCGGGACAGTCAGAGTTTCTTGTAGCAAGACGATGTCAACCCGATCCCGAATTACTGCCTCTAGCAAGAGGTGCTGTTTGCTCCTTAGGCCCTGAATGTTCCATTGTAGAACCTTGAGGGTGTGATTTGGTATCGAGGTTATTCCGTCGCTGTTGTTTCCTGAGCTCGAGACTGAGTCCTGCCCGCTCTGAGAACCTGCAAATTCATGGCATCCACTGTCTCCTCCTCGGTCAGCAAGCACACTCTCAGGAGCGTATTGACCATCTGCCGGAATGTGCTCTGTTGTTCCGTGGAGTTGATTGTGTTGCAAATAAGATCCGTGAACACCTTGATGAGTGCTACGAGATCCTCCCTGGTGAGAGCCTGATTTCGGTTTGGGTTCGAAACAGTGGATATCATCTGGGCTGTTGTGGTCTGTAGGGACTGCTGAGGGTTGGATTTCTTTATTGTATGTACCGTGGTCTGTTGCTGTTGGGTAGCCGGGATCTGCTGGTGAGGTGCCAGTTGAGTCTGCAAAGCGCCTGTGCCGGGTAAGGAGTGCCTGCGTTGTTGTGCTATGGCCGGTGGGGGCTCGTTTAGTGCCACCTGCTGATCGCATTGACCAGATGCACCCTGTTGACGCCTCCTGTTCCTCTTGTTTCTGTTTCTTCGTTGAGGTAGTGGTGCAGGAGGTTCTTGACCTTGACGCCTAGTTGAGACTTCGAGGGTTGGGAATTCCTGGGCATTGACTTGGGTTAGCTGCTGAGAGATCTGCGGTATGGCAGGGTTCTCTGCACCCATCGTCTGCTGAGAGTGATGATCCGTCGTAGCCTGTTGCCGAGTTCTTGGCGTCTTCCAGACTCCTTGAATTCTGGCGAGCCTCTCGGGGCATCGAGGATTCCAGGCATGATGTTTCTGCCTGCAGTTCGGGCATTGTGGAGTAGGTGGCGATGCATTTTTCAGCTTGGTGATGCATTCCTCGGTAGGGTGGTGCTGGCTGCAGACACCGCAGATTACTCTGTTCGGACAGAGTGCACCCAGGTGTCCATAATGCTGACACTTGAAACAGCGAACTGGTTCTGCTGTGAAGGTCCTGACATCGTACTTGCCCCAAGAACCGAGGTCCAGCTGGGATGGCAGTGGTCCTACATGCTGAATGAGGACCTGTCGGGTTGGTGCGTTGCCTGCCGTCTTTGCCTTGAGACATTGAGCTGACACCACACTGGGGTGAGCTGCTACTGCCTCGATGGGCATCATCAGCGGGTATTGCATCACTACACCCTTGGTGATTTTCTGCGGAGAGTCCAGTTCCTCCAGGGTGAATGAGCGATCTGTCTCCATGACTCTTTTCAAGGTGGTATACATTTCCTTGTTGAGAGGAGTCAATATTGGTTCTCCCCTCAAGTTGAACCATATCTTGAACTTCAGGTTGTGTCGTGATTCCAGGTATGAAACAACGCCATAGTGGGTTCTCTGGTCCTCGTAAGACTTCACCTTGAATTTGCCAGATCGGTTGAGCTGGCTTGCCTGCTCCTTGGACGGACAGCGCTTCTTATTGTTGTCCATAGTGTTCCATCCCTCTTGGTTTTCGGGGGTTGGGGTGTTTATTTCCTCCCCTGTTTCCATTGTCGCTGGCTCCATGGTTGGAACTGTCAGATCAGCTACAATGTGAGCAGGATCTTCCTCTTCCTCTCGCAACTTCTTCGCTAGAATTGCGCCCCACATTTCCAAATCCGAGTCCACCGTCGTGTTCATGGAGCATCGTGGCCTCTTCTTTTCGGCAGAAGCCATGTGCCTATCTTGTGATAAGGTAGTGAACTCCGTGAACTGAGTGTGTGTGTGTGTACTAATACCTCTAACATACAGAGGTAGAAAGACATTATATATAGGCGGAGAGTGAGGTGTTATGCATGTGACCTGAGGAATGTCTCAAGAACATAAGAATGGAGGAACACTGTTGAAGGCCTACTGGCCCATGCTAGGCAGGTCCTTATCAAAACAACCTCTACCTATGATGAGGATGGGTAGAGGTTGTTTTGATAAGGACCTGCCTCACATGGGCCAGTAGGCCTTCTACAGTGTTTGTCCATTCTTATGTTCTTGAGACATTCCTCAGGTCACGTGCGTAACACCTTACTCTCCGCCTATATATAATGTCTTTCTACCTCTGTGTTAGGAGTGATCAAGGTCCCAGGACCGAAACGTTTTCTAATAAATATGTTATAGTGTTTGCCTACGTGTCTTTCTAAACCAACTTGTCGATATTTATTACCAAGGTTTATACCACCCATGTTTTGCTCTTTTCCAACTTGCTCTGAATGACGTTTTCCACTCTTATTTCCATTCCTTCGTTTTTACTTTTATTTTTGCTTTCCCTTTTTTCTTGTTCCTTACCCCTTGTTTTCCACTCATTGTATATATCTGGCAAGCTCAATAAATAACAAAAAAGGCACAATACCGTGACTGGAACGATACACACTTATGCAGCATATGGGAATCTTTATTCAGGAAACGTTTCGCCACTCAGTGGCTTCATCAGTCCAATACAAAGAGGAAGGCGTAAGGAGAGAGTATGAGGTAATCAGTCCCTCAGCCTGGAGTCGATGTGTTCAGTCCATCAATCTTGTAGAATGTACATTCTACAAGATTGATGGACTGAACACATCGACTCCAGGCTGAGGGACTGATTACCTCATACTCCTCCTCTCCTTACGCCTTCCTCTTTGTATTGGACTGATGAAGCCACTGTGTGGCGAAACGTTTCCTGAATAAAGATTCCCATATGCTGCATAAGTGTCTCAATCTTCAACTTGTCGGTTTTTCAAACCATTCATCACAACGATACACAAATAACCCGCACATAAAAGAGAGAAGCTTACGACGATGTTTCGGTCCGACTTGGACCATTGACAAAGTGACTTTGTCAATGGTCCAATTCGGACCGAAACGTCGTCGCAAGCTTCTCTTTTTTATGTACGGGTTATTTGTGTATCTGGCAAGCTCATTAGAAACTTTCTTACGCTTTCTAGGTTTTCACTTTTCAGTACCTCTCTTACAGTACAACAGCGTCCTATAAAGGTATTATTAACCTCTACAATAGAGAGCATCACTAGAGGACAACAATATCTTATACAGATAACGATGAACTCTAAAACAGAGATCATAAGTACGACCTACCTTTTGTTCTTCACTGTCCAGGGCTGTAACAGTCAGTAACAGTAGACCCAGCAGTAGTACTCTCACTGACCAACACAACATGGTGTAGTTGCTGATACTCTTAGTTGTGGTAGACTGGTTGCTACTAGTGGTGGTGCTCTTCCAACTGCTCATCTTATCTATGTCTGGCAATCATATCTGTCTCTGAAGCGACAATGATAACTACACCACAACCAATGCTGACTATGACACAACTGATGATAACTATGACACAACCAATGGTAATTAAGACACAACTAATGATAACTATAACACATCCAATGATAACTAAGGCAAAACCAGTGATAACTATGGCACAACCAATAATAACTAAGGCACAACCAATGATAACTATGACACAACCAATGATAACTATGACACAACCAATGATAACTATGACAGCTCAGTGGTGACGTGTACTTAGCTTTGTGAAGACCTGTTTGTGTGCTCCCTGTGAATCTCAACCAGGATGCCCTCTCTTGAGCAACTTTACCAGCAGCTGAGAGAAGAACTCAGAGTTGCTAAGCTGGAGATACGGCGATTAACGGAGGAGAACAAGAGGATTCGTAGTAATCCTCCTGTTGTGAGTCCCCAGGTTAAGAGGGGAACTTGGTCAGTGGCCGGGCAACATGGAACCAAGCTGAGGACCAAGAAAACGGTTGGAGAGGCAGAAACAACGAGAAACTAGAAGACTACCGAGGAAACTTCCAACTCATTCTCGGTCCTACCTGACGAATGTGAGTGTTCTACTGGGAATGTCACAACGAGCACCAAGGAAGCATTGGCAGACGTGAGTGAGACATCCCTAGAAACCCCAACGAAGACCATCGAGAACGTCTTGACGAATTCCACAAGTGGTGTAATGCTACCTGACGAATGTGAGTCGACTACTCGGAGCATCACAACGGACGACGCTGAGGAAGGTAAAAACATTGTTGTTGTTGGGGATAGCCAGATTAGGTACATGGATAGGGCATTCTGCTTGAAGGATAGGAGTAGGAGGCAGAGAGCGTGTTTTCCTGGGGCTGGGATGAAGGATATTGTTAGCTGTCTGGATGACATCATGAGAGGTAACGGGAGCAATCCTATTATCTGTCTCAGTGCTGGAGGCAACGATGTTGGCAGACGTAGGAGTGAGGACCTGATTAGCAGGAATAGGTCAGCAATAGAGATAATTAGGAGGAAGGGTGGGAAACCTGTCATATGTGGCATTTTGCCAAGGAGAGGAGTTGGAAATGAATGGTTGTCCAGAGCAATTGGTGTCAATTGCTGGCTGGACAAATACTGTAAGGAAAATGTGGTAACATTCATTGACAACTGGGACCTCTTCTATGGCAGAAATGACATGTATGCCAGGGATGGGGTTCACTTATCGTGGTGTGGGGTTGGATCACTGGCCAACGCAGTGGAGGGAGCAATTAGGTCTTTAAACTAGGAATAGTTAGTGGTATGGGTTTTGGCGGGAAAACAGTGAAGTCGCTGTGTAGTAATATGAGTACTAGGAGAACTAGTAATAGGCAAAACGAGGTGGATATTGGAAAGCCAGTGGCACTAACTGACAAGGACAGTAACAGGTTTAGTGGAGTAACAGAAAGGAGCAGGAAGGGTAAAGAGAGAAGAGGGTCTTTAAATATATATTACACAAATAGTCGCAGTGCCAGGAATAAGATGGACGAGTTGAGATTAGTTGCTAGTGCAGGTAACATTGATGTATTTGCCTTAACTGAGACGTGGTTTAATTCAAAAAGTCGGGACATGCCTGTGGAATGTGACATTCAGGGGTTTTAAATTGTTCCAAGTAGATAGAAGTATCGGGAAGGGGGGTGGGGTGGCATTGTGTGTCCGAGATCGCTTGAACTGTTGCATAAAAACGGGTATTAAGTCTGAAGTAACACATACAGAGTCTGTTAGGATAGAATTTTCAGAGGGGCATGAAAAATTAATTTTAGGTGTGATATACCGTCCCCCAAACTTAGGTAGGGACCAAGGGAGACTACTATGGGAGGAAATTGTTAGGGCCACAAGGCACGATAATGTAGTAATTCTAGGAGACTTTAACTTTAGTCATATTGATTGGAATTTCTTGACTGGGAATTTAGAATCATACGACTTCTTAGAAGTAGTTCAGGATTGTGCAAGAATGGTATATAATACCGACAAGATGAAACTAAGACACATGTGCAACATCTGAGTATCTTTATTGTAGACGTTTCGCTATCCAGTGGCTTTATCAGTACAAATTCCAGGACATAACTTGAAGACAGTAGGACTATATACAGAAGATGAGGTAATCAGTCCCTCAACCTAGGAGTAGGTGCGAGGAGCACCGTAGTCGTGGAGATTCTGAAGCAGAAGCAAGGAGCCTGGTGCTTATATAGTAACGTCAGGTGTAGCAGACGAGGGCATAGTCACTGGTAGGCGGGATTCCCCAGTGGAAGTAGGTCCTTCCCAAAGAGATGGGTTAGTTGTAGTAGTAGTTGTTGTAGTCGTGAAGGTTATGTACATGTCCTCAGAACCAAGATTCCATGATGTTGCAGTGTCTGACAAGTTGTGCAAGAATGGTATATAATACCGACAAGATGAAATTAAGACACATGTGCAACATCTTGGTATCTTTATTGTAGACGTTTCGCCATCCAGTGGCTTTATCAATACAAATTCTAGGACTTAGCTTGAAGACAGTAGGACTATAAGTAGGACTCTGTACATAGTTCTACTGTCTTCAAGCTATGTCCTAGAATTTGTATTGATAAAGCCACTGGATGGCGAAACGTCTACAATAAAGATACCCAGATGTTGCACACGTGTCTTAATTTCATTGAGTCGATGTGTTCAGTCCATCAATCTTGAATACAATACAGCATATGAGCGGAGAAGCAGCTTATAAACCGTATGGCAGGAGAGGTGCAGCAGTCATAGGTAGTATCACATTTGTTCAATGTGGAAGTAGGTCGTGCCCAAGAATTAGGCAAGCGAAGAATTCCTAAGTATTAAGATCCCAAGAAGTTGCAGTGTCTGACAGGTTTGTAGATGAATGGTTCAGAGAACCGACATGTTGATAAATTAGACATATGTGCAACTCTTGTGTATCTTTATTGAGGAAACGTTTCGCCACACAGTGGCTTCATCAGTCCATACGTAGTTAGGTAAGACACATATGCAACAGTTAGGTATCTTTATTTCGAAACGTTTCGCCTACACAGTAGGCTTCTTCAGTCGAGTACAGAAAAGTTGATAGAAGCAGAAGAGACTTGAAGACGATGTAATCAGTCCATCACCCTTAAAGTTTTGAGGTGGTCAGTCCCTCAGTCTGGAGAAGAGCATTGTTCCATAGTATGAAACAATATTGTTTCATACTATGGAACAATGCTCTATGATAACTATGACACAAACAATGATAACTATGACACAAACAATGATAACTATGACACAACCAATGATAACTATGACACAAACAATGATAACTATGACACAACCAATGATAACTATGACACAAACAATGATAACTATGACACAACCAATGATAACTATGACACAAACAATGCTAACTTCGACACAAACAATGATAACTATGACACAAACAATGATAACTATGACACAACCAATGATAACTATGACACAACCAATGATAACTATGACACAACCAATGATAACTATGACACAACCAATGATAACTATGACACAAACAATGATAGCTATGACACAAACAATGATAACTATGACACAACCAATGATAACTATGGCACAACTAACACAATCAAAACTTGAATTTTAAAGTAATATATACAATGTTCTTGTTTTGAAATAACAAGTTTTTAAAATTCTATTCTTGACAGTGACCTCCATCGAAGACACTGCGAGACTCCAAGTTGACATCAGTCAAATCTTGGAAAGGGCCTCACAAAACAATATGAAGTTCAACGAGGAGAAATTTCAACTACTCAGATATGGAAAACTTACCATACCACTGGCGGGATTTGAACCCGCGGTCAGAGAGTCTCAAAACTCCAGACAGTCGCGTTAGCCACTGGTATGGTTTGTTTGCAATCGTGTCATTACGATTTCGTGAGTCATGGAGAACTTGAAGAAATTAAAAATGTATCAGGGTATACCACAAATTCTAACCATACAATAGAGCGGAAAAGTAATGTGAAGGACCTGGGAGTAATAATGTTAGAGAATCTCACCTTCAAAGACAACACAATGTATCTACCTCATCTGCTAGGAAAATGGTAGGATGGATAAAGAACCTTCAGAACTAGGGATGCCAAGCCCATGATAATTCTCTTCAAATCACTTGTGCTCTCTAGGCTGGAATACTGCTGTATACTAACGGCCCCTTCAAGGCTGGCAACATTGCAGACCTGGAGAGTGTACAAAGAACTTTCACAGCACACATAAGTACGATAAGGCATCTAACTTCTGGAAACGGTTGAAGGTCCTTGATCTGTATTCCATGGAATGCAGGCGAGAGAGATACATGATAACATACTCTTGGACGGTCCTGGAGGGATTGGTACCAAACTTGCACAAGAAAATCACTCACTATGAAAGCAAAAGGAGATGCAACATTACCACGAAGAAAAGCAGGGGTGCCACGAGTACACTGAGAGACAACACAATAAGTGTCCGTGGCCCAAGACTGTTCAACTGCCTCCCAGCATACATAAGGGGGATTACCAATAGACCCCTGGTTGTCTTCAAGAAGGCACTGGACAGGCACCTAAAGTCAGTACCTGACCAACCAGGCTGTGGTTCGAACGTCAGCTTGCATGCGGCCAGCTGTAACAACAAATAACAAAGTAAATAATCTAATCAATAATCTAGTACAAAATCTAGTAATAATCTAGTAAATCATCTAGTAATAACCTAGTAAATAATCTGGTAATAATCTAGTAAATAATCTAGTAAATAATTTAGTAAATAATTATGGTAAATAATCTGGTAAATGATCTAGTAAATAATCTTGTAAATAATCTAGTAAATATCAAAGTAAATAATCTAGAAAATATTATATTAATAATCTAGTAAATAATCTAGTAAAAATCTAGTAAATAATCTAGCAAAGAATCTTGTGAATAATCGAACGAAGAATCGAGAAAAGAATCAAAGTAAAGAATCATAGTAAAGAATCATAGTAAAGAATCATAGTAAAGAATCATAGTTAAGAATCATAGTAAAGAATCATAGTAAAGAATCATAGTAAAGAATCATAGTTAAGAATCATAGTAAAGAACCATAGTTAAGAATCATAGCAAAGAATCATAGTTATGAATCATACTAAAGAATCATAGTAAAGAATCATAGTTAAGAATCATAGTAAAGAATCATAGTTAAGAATCATAGCAAAGAATCATAGTTATGAATCATAGTAAAGAATCATAGTAAAGAATCATAGTAAAGAATCATAGTAAAGAATCATAGTAAAGAATCTAGTAAAGAATCATAGTTAAGAATCATAGTAAAGAATCATAGTAAAGAATCATAGTAAGGAATCATAGTAAAGAATCATAGAAAAGAATCATATTAAAGAATCATAGTTAAGAATCATAGTAAAGAATCATAGTAAAGAATCATAGTTAAGAATCATAGTAAAGAATCATAGTTAAGAATCATAGCAAAGAATCATAGTTATGAATCATAGTAAAGAATCATAGTAAAGAATCATAGTAAAGAATCATAGTAAAAAATCATAGTAAAGAATCTAGTAAAGAATTATAGTTAAGAATCACAGTAAAGAATCATAGTAAAGAATCGTAGTAAAGAATCATAGTAAAGAATCATAGCAAAGAATCTAGTAAAGAATCATAGTTAAGAATCATAGTAAAGAATCGTAGTAAAGAATCATTGTAAAGAATTATAGTAAAGAATCATAGTAAAGAATCTTATTGAAGAATCATAGTAAAGAATCATAGTAAAGAATCATTGTAAAGAATCATAGTAAAGAATCTTAGTAAAGAATCACAGTAAATAATCATAGTAAAGAATCATATTAAAGAATCTAGTAAAGAATCATAGTAAAGAATCTAGTAAAAAACCATAGTAAAGAATCATAGTAAAAACTCATAGTAAAGAATCTAGTATAGAATCGTTTTAAAGAATCTTAGTAAAGAATCATAGTAAAGAATCTTAGTAAAGAATCTAGTAAAGAATCATAGTAAATAATCTAGTAAAGAATCATAGTAAAGAATCATAGTAAAGAATCATAGTAAAGATTCTAGTAAAGAATCGTTGTAAAGAATCATAGTAAAGAATTATAGTAAAGAATCATAGTAAAGAATCACAGTAAAGATTCTAGTAAAGAATCGTTGTAAAGAATCTTAGTAAAGAATCATAGTAAAGAATCACAGTAAAGAATCTAGTAAAGAATCGTTGTAAAGAATCATAATAAAGAATCATAGTAAAGAATCATAGTAAAGAATCATAGTAAAGAATCATAGTAAAGAATCATAGTAAAGAATCTTAGTAAAGAATCATACTAAAGAATATTAGAAAAGAATCATAGTAAAGAATCATAGTAAAGAATTATAGTAAAGAATCATAGTAAAGAATCATAGTAAAGAATCATAGTAAAGAATCATAGTAATGAATCATAATAAAGAATCATAGTAAAGAATCATAGAAAAGAATCATAGTAAAGAATCATAGTTAAGAATCATAGTAAAGAATCTAGTAAAGAATCATAGTTAAGAATCATAGTAAAGAATCATAGTTATGAATCATAGTAAAGAATCATGGTAAAGAATTATAGTAAAGAATCATAGTAAAGAATCTAGTAAAGAATCATAGTTAAGAATCATAGTAAAGAATCATAGTAAAGAATCATAGAAAAGAATCATAGTGAAGAATCATAGCAATGGATCATAGTGATGAATCATGGTAAAGAATCTTAGTAAAGAATCATAGAAAAGAATCATAGTAAAGAATCTAGTAAAGAATCGTTGTAAAGAATCATATTAAAGAATCATAGTAATGAATCTAGTAAAGAATCGTAAAGAATCACAGTAAAGAATCATAGTAAAGAATCATAGCAAACAATCATAGTAAAGAATCATAGTAAAGAATCATAGTAAAGAATCTTAGTAAAGAATCACAGTAAAGAATCTACTAAAGAATCATAGTAAAGAATCATAGTAAAGAATCGTAGTAAAGAATCACATTAAAGAATCATAATAAAGAATCATAGTAAAGAATCATAGTGAAGAATCATAGTGATGAATCATGGTAAAGAATCATAGTAAAGAATCATAGTAAAGAATCGTAGTAAAGAATCTAGTAAAGAATCACAGTAAAGAATCACAGTAAAGAATCATAGAAAAGAATCATAGTAGAGAATCATAGTAAAGAATCTTAGTAAAGAATCACAGTAAAGAATCTAGTAAAGAATCATAGTAAAGAGTCATGGTAAAGAATCGTTGTAAAGAATCATAGTAAAGAATCATAGTAAAGAATCATAGTAAAGAATCATAGTAAAGAATCATAGTAAAGAATCATAGTAAAGAATCTAGTAAAGAATCACAGTAAAGAATCATAGTAAAGAATCATAGTAAAGAATCATAGTAAAGAATCATAGTAAAGAATCTTAGTAAAGAATCATAGTAAAGAATCTAGTAAAGAATCACAGTAAAGAATCATAGTAAAGAATCATAGTAAAGAATCATAGTAAAGAATCATAGTAAAGAATCTTAGTAAAGAATCACAGTAAAGAATCTAGTAAAGAATCACAGTAAAGAATCATAGTAAAGAATCATAGTAAAGAATCGTAGTAAAGAATCATAGTAAAGAATCATAGTAAAGATTCATAGTAAAGAATCATACTAAAGAATCATAGTAAAGAATCATAGTAAAGAATCTTATCAAAGAATCACAGTAAAGAATCTAGTAAAGAATCATAGTAAAGAATCTAGTAAAGAATCATAGTAAAGAATCATAGTAAAGAATCATAGTAAAGAATCATAGTAAAGAATCATAGTAAAGAATCACAGTAAAGAATCATAGTAAAGAATCATAGTAAAGAATCATAGTAAAGAATCATAGTAAAGAATCATAGTAAAGAATCATAGTAAAGAATCATAGTAAAGAATCATAGTAAACAATCATAGTAAAGAATCATATTAAAGAATCATAGTAAAGAATCTTAGTAAAGAATCACAGTAAAGAATCTAGTAAAGAATCACTGTAAAGAATCATAGTAAAGAATCATTGTAAAGAATCATAGTAAAGAATCACAGTAAAGAATCTTAGTAAAGAATCACAGTAAAGAATCTAGTAAAGAATCACAGTAAAGAATCATAGTAAAGAATCATAGTAAAGAATCGTAGTAAAGAATCATAGTAAAGAATCATAGTAAAGAATCATAGTAAAGAATCTTATTGAAGAATCATAGTAAAGAATCATAGTAAAGAATCATAGTAAAGAATCATAGTAAAGAATCATAGTAAAGAATCATAGTAAAGAATCATATTAAAGAATCTAATAAAGAATCATAGTAAAGAATCTAGTAAAAATCATAGTAAAGAATCATAGTAAAAACTCATAGTAAAGAATCTAGTAAAGAATCGTTTTAAAGAATCATAGTAAGGAATCATAGTAAAGAATCATAGTAAAGAATCATAGTAAAGAATCGTAGTAAAGAATCATAGTAAAGAATCTAGTAAAGAATCACAGTAAAGAATCATAGTAAAGAATCATAGTAAAGAATCATAGTAAAGAATCTTAGTAAAGAATCACAGTAAAGAATCTAGTAAAGAATCACAACAAAGAATCATATAAAAGAATCATAGTAAAGAATCGTAGTAAAGAGTCATAGTAAAGAATCATAGTAAAGAATCATAGTAAAGAATCATACTAAAGAATCATAGTAAAGATTCATAGTAAAGAATAATAGTAAAGAATCATAGTAAAGAATCATAGTAAAGAATCATAGTAAAGAATCAGAACAAAGAATCATATAAAAGAATCATAGTAAAGAATCGTAGTAAAGAGTCATAGTAAAGAATCATAGTAAAGAATCATAGTAAAGAATCATACTAAAGAATCATAGTAAAGATTCATAGTAAAGAATCTTAGCAAAGAATCACAGTAAAGAATCTAGTAAAGAATCATAGTAAAGAATCTTAGTAAAGAATCATAGTAAAGAATCATAGTAAAGAATCACAGCAAAGAATCATAGTAAAGAATCATAGTAAAGAATCGTAGTAAAGAGTCATAGTAAAGAATCATAGTAAAGAATCATAGTAAAGAATCATACTAAAGAATCATAGTAAAGATTCATAGTAAAGAATCTTAGCAAAGAATCACAGTAAAGAATCTAGTAAAGAAGAACAGTAAAGAATCATAGTAAAGAATCATAGTAAAGAATCATAGTAAAGAATCTTAGTAAAGAATCACAGTAAAGAATGTAGTAAAGAATCACAGTAAAGAATCATTGTAAAGAATCACAGTAAAGAATCGTAGTAAAGAATCATAGTAAAGAATCATAGTAAAGAATCATAGTAAAGAATCATAGTAAAGAATCATAGTAAAGAATCTTAGTAAAGAATCTCAGTAAAGAATGTAGTAAAGAATCACAGTAAAGAATCATTGTAAAGAATCACAGTAAAGAATCGTAGTAAAGAATCATAGTAAAGAATCATAGTAAAGAATCATAGTAAAGAATCATAGTAAAGAATCATAGTAAAGAATCATAGTAAAGAATCATAGTAAAGAATCTTAGTAAAGAATCACAGTAAAGAATCTAGTAAAGAATCACAGTAAAGAATCATAGTAAAGAATCATAGTAAAGAATCATAGTAAAGAATCATAGTAAAGAATCTTAGTAAAGAATCACAGTAAAGAATCTAGTAAAGAATCACAGTAAAGAATCATAGTAAAGAATCATAGTAAAGAATCATAGTAAAGAATCATAGTAAAGAATCATAGTAAAGAATCATAGTAAAGAATCATAGTAAAGAATCATAGTAAAGAATCATAGTAAAGAATCATAGTAAAGAATCATAGTAAAGAATCATAGTAAAGAATCTAGTAAAGAATCATAGTAAAGAATCATAGTAAAGAATCATATTAAAGAATCTAGTAAAGAATCATAGTAAAGAATCTAGTAAAGAATCATAGTAAAAACTCAAAGTAAAGAATCTAGTATAGAATCGTTTTAAGGAATCTTAGTAAAGATTCATAGTAAAGAATCTTAGTAAAGAATCTAGTAAAGAATCATAGTAAAGAATCTACTAAAGAATCCTAGTAAAGAATCATAGAAAAGAATCATAGTAAAGATTCTAGTAAAGAATCGTTGCAAAGAATCATAGTAAAGAATCATAGTAAAGAATCATAGTAAAGAATCGTTGCAAAGAATCATAGTAAAGAATCGTTGCAAAGAATCTTAGTAAAGAATCATAGTAAAGAATCATAGTAAAGAATCTAGTAAAGAATCGTTGTAAAGAATCATAATAAAGAATCATAGTAAAGAATCATAGTAAAGAATCATAGTAAAGAATCATAGTAAAGAATCATAGTAAAGAATCTCAGTAAAGAATCATTGTAAAGAATCTTAGAAAAGAATCATAGTAAAGAATCATAGTAAAGAATCATATTAAAGAATCTATTAAAGAATCATAGTAAAGAAACTAGTAAAAAATCATAGCAAATAATCATAGTAAAAACTCATAGTAAAGAATCTTCGTAAAGAATCTAGTAAAGAATCATAGTAAATAATCTAGTAAAGAATCATAGTAAAGAATCATAGTAAAGAATCATAGTAAGGATTCTAGTAAAGAATCGTTGTAAAGAATCATAGTAAAGAATTATAGTAAAGAATCATAGTAAAGAATCATAGTAAAGAATCATAGTAAAGAATCGTAGTAAAGAATCATAGTAAAGAATCATAGTAAAGAATCATAGTAAAGAATCATAGTAAAGAATCTTAGTAAAGAATCATAGTAAAGAATCATAGTAAAGAATCATAGTAAAGAATCATAGTAAAGAATCATAGTAAAGAATCATAGTAAAGAATCATAGTAAAGAATCATAGTAAAGAATCTTAGTAAAGAATCTTAGTAAAGAATCATAGTAAAGAATCATAGTAAAGAATCATAGTAAAGAATCATAGTAAAGAATCATAGTAGAGAATCTTAGTAAAGAATCTTAGTAAAGAATCACACTAAAAAATCATAGTAAAGAATCACAGTAAAGAATCATGGTAAAGAATCTTTGTAAAGAATCATAGTAAAGAATCATAGTAAAGAATCATAGTAAAGAATCATAGTAACGAATCATAGTGAAGAATCATAGTGATGAATCATAGTGATGAATCATGGTAAAGAATCTTAGTAAAGAATCATAGTAAAGAATCATAGTAAAGAATCTAGTAAAGAATCGTTGTAAAGAATCATAGTAAAGAATCATAGTAAAGAATCTAGTAAAGAATCGTTGTAAAGAATCATAGTAAAGAATCATAGTAAAGAATCATAGTAAAGAATCATAGTAAAGAATCATAGTAAAGAATCATAGTAAAGAATCATAGTAAAGAATCTAGTAAAGAATCATTGTAAAGAATCACAGTAAAGAATCATAGTAAAGAATCATAGTAAAGAATCATAGTAAAGAATCATAGTAAAGAATCATAGTAAAGAATCTTAGTAAAGAATCACAGTAAAGAATCTAGTAAAGAATCATAGTAAAGAATCATAGTAAAGAATCATAGTAAAGAATCATAGTAAAGAATCATAGTAAAGAATCATAGTAAAGAATCATAGTAAAGAATCATAGTAAAGAATCATAGTAAAGAATCATAGTAAAGAATCATAGTAAAGAATCATAGTAAAGAATCATAGTAAAGAATCATAGCAAAGAATCTAGTAAAGAATCATAGTAAAGAATCATAGTAAAGAATCATAGTAAAGAATCATAGTAAAGAATCATAGTAAAGACTCATAGTAAAGAATCTAGTAAAGAATCATAGTTAAGAATCATAGTAAAGAATCATAGTAAAGATTCATAGTAAAGAATCATAATAAAGAATCATAGTAAAGAATCATAGTAAAGAATCATAGTAAAGAATCATAGTAAAGAATCATAGTAAAGAATCATAGTAAAGAATCACAGTAAAGAATCACAGTAAAGAATCACAGTAAAGAATCATAGTAAAGAATCATAGTAAAGAATCATAGTAAAGAATCATAGTAAAGAATCATAGTAAAGAATCTTAGTAAAGGATCATAGTAAAGAATCATAGTAAAGAATCATAGTGAAGAATCATAGAAAAGAATCATAGTAAACAATCAGTAAAGAATCATAGTAAAGAATCAGAGTAAAGAATCACAGTAAAGAATCATAGTAAAGAATCACAGTAAAGAATCTAGTAAAGAATCACAGTAAAGAATCATAGTAAAGAATCATAGTGAAGAATCATTGTAAAGAATCATATTAAAGAATCATAGTGAAGAATCATAGTAAAGAATCATAGTAAAGAATCATAGTAAAGAATCATAGTAAAGAATCATAGTAGAGAATCTTAGTAAAGAGTCATTGTAAAGAATCTTAGTAAAGAATCATAGTAAAGAATCATAGTAAAGAATCATAGTGAAGAATCATAGAAAAGAATCATAGTAAAGAATCATATTAAAGAATCATAGTAAAGAATCATAGTAAAGAATCATAGTAAAGAATCATAGTAAAGAATCTTAGTAAAGAATCATAGTAAAGAATCATAGTAAAGAATCATAGTAAAGAATCATAGTAAAGAATCATAGTAAAGAATCATAGTAAAGAATCGTAGTAAAGAATCATAGTAAAGAATCATAGTAAAGAATCATAGTAAAGAATCATAGTAAAGAATCATAGTAAAGAATTATAGTAAAGAATCATAGTAAAGAATCATAGTAAAGAATCATATTAAAGAATCATAGTAAAGAATCATAGTAAAGAATCATAGTAAAGAATCATAGTAAAGAATCTTAGTAAAGAATCACAGTAAAGAATCATAGTAAAGAATCACAGTAAAGAATCATAGTAAAGAATCATAGTAAAGAATCATAGTAAAGAATCATAGTAAAGAATCATAGTAAAGAATCATAGTAAAGAATCATAGTAAAGAATCATAGTAAAGAATCATAGTAAAGAATCATAGTAAAGAATCATAGTAAAGAATCTTAGTAAAGAATCACAGTAAAGAATCTAGTAAAGAATCATAGTAAAGAATCATAGTAAAGAATCATAGTAAAGAATCATAGTAAAGAATCATAGTAAAGAATCTAGTAAAGAATCATAGTAAAGAATCTACTAAAGAATCCTAGTAAAGAATCATAGTAAAGAATCATAGTAAAGATTCTAGTAAAGAATCGTTGCAAAGAATCATAGTAAAGAATCATAGTAAAGAATCATAGTAAAGAATCATAGTAAAGAATCACAGTAAAGATTCTAGTAAAGAATCGTTGCAAAGAATCTTAGTAAAGAATCATAGTAAAGAATCATAGTAAAGAATCATAGTAAACAATCTTAGTAAAGAATCATAGTAAAGAATCATAGTAAAGAATCATAGTAAAGAATCATAGTAAAGAATCATAGTAAAGAATCATAGTAAAGAATCATAGTAAAGAATCTAGTAAAGAATCGTTGTAAAGAATCATAGTAAAGAATCATAGTAAAGAATCTAGTAAAGAATCGTTGTAAAGAATCATAATAAAGAATCATAGTAAAGAATCATAGTAAAGAATCATAGTAAAGAATCATAGTAAAGAATCATAGTAAAGAATCTTAGTAAAGAATCATAGTAAAGAATCTTAGAAAAGAATCATAGTAAAGAATCATAGTAAAGAATCATAGTAAAGAATCTTAGTAAAGAATCACAGTAAAGAATCTTAGAAAAGAATCATAGTAAAGAATCATAGTAAAGAATCATAGTAAAGAATCATAGTAAAGAATCATAGTAAAGAATCATAGTAAAGAATCATGGTAAAGAATCATAGTAAAGAATCATAGTAAAGAATCATAGTAAAGAATCTATTAAAGAATCATAGTAAAGAATCATAGTAAAGAATCATAGTAAAGAATCATAGTAAAGAATCATAGTAAAGAATCATAGTAAAGAATCTTAGTAAAGAATCATAGTAAAGAATCTTAGAAAAGAATCATAGTAAAGAATCATAGTAAAGAATCATAGTAAAGAAATATAGTAAAGAATCTTAGTAAAGAATCACAGTAAAGAATCTTAGAAAAGAATCATAGTAAAGAATCATAGTAAAGAATCATAGTAAAGAATCATAGTAAAGAATCATGGTAAAGAATCTTAGTAAAGAATCATAGTAAAGAATCATAGTGAAGAATCATAGTAAAGAATCATTGTAAAGAATCTTAGAAAAGAATCATAGTAAAGAATCATAGTTAAGAATCATAGTAAAGAATCATAGTAAAGAATCATGGTAAAGAATCATAGTAAAGAATCATAGTAAAGAATCATAGTAAAGAATCATAGTGAAGAATCATAGTGATGAATCATAGTGATGAATCATGGTAAAGAATCTTAGTAAAGAATCATAGTAAAGAATCATAGTAAAGAATCTAGTAAAGAATCGTTGTAAAGAATCATAGTAAAGAATCATAGTAAAGAATCTAGTAAAGAATCGTTGTAAAGAATCACAGTAAAGAATCTAGTAAAGAATCATAGTAAAGAATCATAGTAAAGAATCATAGTAAAGAATCTTAGTAAAGAATCACAGTAAAGAATCTAGTAAAGAATCATAGTAAAGAATCATAGGAAAGAATCATAGTAAAGAATCTTAGTAAAGAATGACAGTAAAGAATCATAGTAAAGAATCTAGTAAATAATTAAAGTAAAGAATCATAGTAAAGAATCTAGTAGAGAATCACAGTAAAGAATCATAGTAAAGAATCATAGTAAAGAATCATAGTAAAGAATCATAGTAAAGAATCACAGTAAAGAATCATAGTAAAGAATCATAGTAAAGAATCATAGTAAAGAATCTAGTAAAGAATCATAGTAAAGAATCATAGTAAAGAATCATAGTAAAGAATCATAGTAAAGAATCATAGTAAAGAATCTTAGTAAAGAATCACAGTAAAGAATCTAGTAAAGAATCACAGTAAAGAATCATAGTAAAGAATCATAGTAAAGAATCATAGTAAAGAATCATAGTAAAGAATCATAGTAAAGAATCATAGTAAAGAATCATAGTAAAGAATCATAGTAAAGAATCATAGTAAAGAATCATAGTAAAGAATAGTAAAGAATCATAGTAAAGAATCTTAGTAAAGAATCTTAGTAAAGAATCATAGTAAAGAATCACAGTAAAGAATCATAGTAAAAAATCATAGTAAAGAATCATAGTAAAGAATCATAGTAAAGAATCATTGTAAAGAATCTTAGTAAAGAATCATAGTAAAGAATCATAGTAAAGAATCATAGTAAAGAATCATAGTAAAGAATCATTGTAAAGAATCATAGTAAAGAATCATAGTAAAGAATCATAGTAAAGAATCATAGTAAAGAATCATAGTGAAGAATCATAGTAAAGAATCATAGTAAAGAATCATAGTAAAGTAAAGAATCATAGTAAAGAATCATAGTAAAGAATCATAGTAAAGAATCGTAGAAAAGAATCATAGTAAGGAATCTAGTAAAGAATCACAGTAAAGAATCATAGTAAAGAATCATAGTAAAGAATCATAGCAAAGAATCATAGTAAAGAATCATATTAAAGAATCATATTAAAGAATCATAGTAAAGAATCATAGTAAAGAATCATAGTAAAGAATCATAGTAAAGAATCATAGTAAAGAATCATAGTAAAGAATCATAGTAAAGAATCATAGTAAAGAATCATAGCAAAGAATCATAGTAAAGAATCATAGTAAAGAATCATAGTAAAGAATCATAGTAAAGAATCTTAGTAAAGAATCATAGTAAAGAATCATAGTAAAGAATCATAGTAAAGAATCATAGTAAAGAATCATAGTAAAGAATCATAGTAAAGAATCATAGTAAAGAATCATAGTAAAGAATCATATTAAAGAATCATATTAAAGAATCATAGTAAAGAATCATAGTAAAGAATCACAGTAAAGAATCACAGTAAAGAATCATAGTAAAGAATCATAGTAAAGAATCATAGTAAAGAATCATAGTAAAGAATCATAGTAAAGAATCTTAGTAAAGAATCATAGTAAAGAATCATAGTAAAGAATCATAGTAAAGAATCATAGTAAAGAATCATAGTAAAGAATCATAGTAAAGAATCATAGTAAAGAATCATAGTAAAGAATCATAGTAAAGAATCTTAGTAAAGAATCACAGTAAAGAATCTAGTAAAGAATCACAGTAAAGAATCGTAGTAAAGAATCATAGTAAAGAATCATAGCAAAGAATCATAGTAAAGAATCATATTAAAGAATCATATTAAAGAATCATAGTAAAGAATCATAGTAAAGAATCATAGTAAAGAATCACAGTAAAGAATCATAGTAAAGAATCATAGTAAAGAATCATAGTAAAGAATCTTAGAAAAGAATCATAGTAAAGAATCATAGTAAAGAATCATAGTAAAGAATCATAGTAAAGAATCATAGTAAAGAATCGTAGTAAAGAATCATAGTAAAGAATCTAGTAAAGAATCACAGTAAAGAATCATAGTAAAGAATCATAGTAAAGAATCATAGTAAAGAATCATAGTAAAGAATCATAGTAAAGAATCATAGTAAAGAATCTAGTAAAGAATCATAGTTAAGAATCATAGTAAAGAATCATAGTAAAGAATCATAGTAAAGAATCATAGTAAAGAATAGTATAGTAAAGAATCATAGTAAAGAATCATAGTAAAGAATCATAGTAAAGAATCATAGTAAAGAATCATAGTAAAGAATCATAGTAAAGAATCATAGTAAAGAATCATAGTAAAGAATCTTAGTAAAGAATCATAGTAAAGAATCATAGTAAAGAATCATAGTAAAGAATCATAGTAAAGAATCATAGTAAAGAATCATAGTAAAGAATCATAGTAAAGAATCATAGTAAAGAATCATAGTAAAGAATCATAGTAAAGAATCTTAGTAAAGAATCTTAGTAAAGAATCATAGTAAAGAATCATAGTAAAGAATCATAGTAAAGAATCATAGTAAAGAATCATAGTAAAGAATCATATTAAAGAATCTTAGTAAAGAATCATAGTAAAGAATCATAGTAAAGAATCATAGTGAAGAATCATAGTAAAGAATCATAGTAAAGAATCATGGTAAAGAATCTTAGTAAATAATCATAGTAAAGAATCATAGTAAAGAATCTATTAAAGAATCATAGTAAAGAATCATAGTAAAGAATCATAGTAAAGAATCTTAGTAAAGAATCACAGTAAAGAATCTAGTAAAGAATCGTAGTAAAGAATCTTAGTAAAGAATCATAGTAAAGAATCATAGTAAAGAATCATAGTAAAGAATCATAGTAAAGAATCATAGTAAAGAATCTTAGTAAAGAATCATAGTAAAGAATCATATAAAGAATCATATTAAAGAATCTAGTAGAGAATCACAGTAAAGAATCATAGTAAAGAATCATAGTAAAGAATCATAGTAAAGAATCATAGTAAAGAATCGTAGTAAAGAATCATAGTAAAGAATCTAGTAAAGAATCACAGTAAAGAATCATAGTAAAGAATCATAGTAAAGAATCATAGTAAAGAATCATAGTAAAGAATCTTAGTAAAGAATCACAGTAAAGAATCTAGTAAAGAATCACAGTAAAGAATCATAGTAAAGAATCATAGTAAAGAATCATAGTAAAGAATCATAGTAAAGAATCTTAGTAAAGAATCACAGTAAAGAATATAGTAAAGAATCACAGTAAAGAATCATTGTAAAGAATCACAGCAAAGAATCGTAGTAAAGAATCATAGTAAAGAATCATAGTAAAGAATCATAGTAAAGAATCATAGTAAAGAATCATAGTAAAGAATAATATTAAAGAATCACAGTAAAGAATCACAGTAAAGAATCTAGTAAAGAATCACTGTAAAGAATCAAAGTAAAGAATCATTGTAAAGAATCACAGTAAAGAATCATAGTAAAGAATCACAGTAAAGAATCATAGTAAAGAATCATAGTAAAGAATCATAGTAAAGAATCATAGTAAAGAATCATAGTAAAGAATCTTAGTAAAGAATCATAGTAAAGAATCATAGTAAAGAATCATAGTAAAGAATCATAGTAAAGAATCATAGTAAAGAATCATAGTAAAGAATCATAGTAAAGAATCATAGTAAAGAATCATAGAAAAGAATCATAGTAAAGAATCATATTAAAGAATCATATTAAAGAATCATAGTAAAGAATCATAGTAAAGAATCATAGTAAAGAATCATAGTAAAGAATCATAGTAAAGAATCATATTAAAGAATCATAGTGAAGAATCATAGTAAAGAATCATAGTAAAGAATCATAGTAAAGAATCATAGTAAAGAATCATAGTAAAGAATCATAGTAAAGAATCTTAGTAAAGAATCATAGTAAAGAATCATAGTAAAGAATCATTGTAAAGAATCATAGTAAAGAATCATAGTAAAGAATCTTAGTAAGGAATCATAGTAAAGAATCATAGTAAAGAATCATAGTAAAGAATCATAGTAAAGAATCATAGTAAAGAATCATAGTAAAGAATCATACGAAAGAATCATAGTGAAGAATCATAGTGATGAATCATAGTGATGAATCATGGTAAAGAATCTTAGTAATGAATCATAGTAAAGAATCTAGTAAAGAATCGTTGTAAAGAATCACAGTAAAGAATCTAGTAAAGAGTCATAGTAAAGAATCATAGTAAAGGTTCATAGTAAAGAATCTTAGTAAAGAATCACTGTAAAGAACCTAGTAAAGAATCATTGTAAAGAATCTAGTAAAGAGTCGTTGTAAAGATTCATAGTAAAGAATCTAGTAAGGAATCGTTGTAAAGAATCATAATAAAGAATCATAGTAAAGAATTATAGTAAAAAATCATAGTAAAGAATCATAGTAAAGAATCATGGTAAATAATCATAGTAAAGAATCATAGTAAAGAATCATAGTAAAGAATCATGGTAAAGAATCTTAGTGAAGAATCATAGTAAAAGATCACAGTAAAGAATCATTGTAAAGAATCATAGTAAAGAATCATAGTAAAGAATCTAGTAAAGAATCGTTGTAAAGAATCATAGTAAAGAGTCATAGTAAAGAATCTAGTAAAGAATCGTTGTAAAGAATCACAGTAAAGAATCTAGTAAAGAATCACAGTAAAGAATCATAGTAAAGAATCATAGTAAAGAATCTTAGTAAAGAATCACAGTAAAGAATCTAGTAAAGAATCATAGTAAAGAATCATAGTAAAGAATCAGAGTAAAGATTCATAGTAAAGAATCTAGTAGAGAATCACAGTAAAGAATCATAGTAAAGAATCATAGTAAAGAATCATAGTAAAGAATCATAGTAAAGAATCATAGTAAAGATTCATAGTAAAGAATCGTAGTAAAGAATCATAGTAAAGAATCTAGTAAAGAATCTAGTAAAGAATCACAGCAAAGAATCATACTAAAGAATCATAGTAAAGAATCATAGTAAAGAATCATAGTAAAGAATCTCAGTAAAGAATCACAGTAAAGAATCTAGTAAAGAATCACAGTAAAGAATCATAGTAAAGAATCATAGTAAAGAATCATAGTAAAGAATCATAGTAAAGAATCTTAGTAAAGAATCACAGTAAAGAATCTAGTAAAGAATCACAGTAAAGAATCATAGTAAAGAATCATAGTAAAGAATCATAGTAAAGAATCATAGTAAAGAATCATAGTAAAGAATCATAGTAAAGAATCATAGTAAAGAATCATAGTAAAGAATCATAGTAAAGAATCTTAGTAAAGAATCACACTAAAAAATCATAGTAAAGAATCACAGTAAAGAATCATGGTAAAGAATCTTTGTAAAGAATCATAGTAAAGAATCATAGTAAAGAATCATAGTAAAGAATCATAGTAACGAATCATAGTGAAGAATCATAGTGATGAATCATGGTAAAGAATCTTAGTAAAGAATCATAGTAAAGAATCATAGTAAAGAATCTAGTAAAGAATCGTTGTAAAGAATCATAGTAAAGAATCATAGTAAAGAATCTAGTAAAAAATCGTTGTAAAGAATCACAGTAAAGAATCTAGTAAAGAGTCATAGTAAAGACACATAGTAAAGAATCATTGTTAAGAATCTTAGTAAAGAATCACAGTAAAGAATCTAGTAAAGAATCAAAGTAAAGAATCAAGTAAAGAATCGTTGTAAAGAATCATAGTAAAGAATCTAGTAAAGAATCGTTGTAAAGAATCATAATGAAGAATCATAGTAAAGAATCGTAGTAAAGAATCATAGTGAAGAATCATAGTAAAGAATCATAGTAAAGAATCTAGTAAAGAATCGTTGTAAAGAATCACAGTAAAGAATCTAGTAAAGAATCACAGTAAAGAATCATAGTAAAGAATCTAGTAAAGAATCACAGTAAAGAATCATAGTAAAGAATCATAGTAAAGAATCATAATAAAGAATCATAGTAAAGAATCTTAGTAAAGAATCACAGTAAAGAATCTACTAAAGAATCACAGTAAAGAATCATAGTAAAGAATCATGGTAAAGAATCATAGTAAAGAATCTTAGTAAAGAATCATAGTAAAGAATCATAGTAAAGAATCATAGTAAAGAATCATAGTAAAGAATCATAGTAAAGAATCATAGTAAAGAATCATAGTAAAGAATCATAGTAAAGAATCATAGTAAAGAATCATAGTAAAGAATCATAGTAAAGAATCATAGTAAAGAATCATAGTAAAGAATCATAGTAAAGAATCTTAGTAAAGAATCATAGTAAAGAATCATAGTAAAGAATCATAGTAAAGAATCATAGTAAAGAATCTTAGTAAAGAATCATAGTAAAGAATCTTAGAAAAGAATCATAGTAAAGAATCATAGTAAAGAATCATAGTAAAGAATCATAGTAAAGAATCATAGTAAAGAATCATAGTAAAGAATCATAGTAAAGAATCATAGAAAAGAATCATAGTGAAGAATCATAGCAATGAATCATAGTGATGAATCTAATAAAGAATCTCAGTAAAGAATCACAGTAAAGAATCATAGAAAAGAATCATAGTAGAGAATCATAGTAAAGAATCATAGTAAAGAATCTTAGTAAAGAATCATAGTAAAGAATCATAGTAAAGAATCATAGTAAAGAATCATAGTAAAGAATCATAGTAAAGAATCATAGTAAAGAATCATAGTAAAGAATCATAGTAAAGAATCATAGTAAAGAATCATAGTAAAGAATCATAGTAAAGATTCATAGTAAAGAATCATAATAAAGAATCATAGTAAAGAATCATAGTAAAGAATCATAGTAAAGAATCATAGTAAAGAATCATAGTAAAGAATCTAGTAAAAAATCATAGTAAAGAATCATAGTAAAGAATCACAGTAAAGAATCATAGTAAAGAATCATAGTAAAGAATCATAGTAAAGAATCATAGTAAAGAATCTTAGTAAAGAATCTTAGTAAAGAATCATAGTAAAGAATCATAGTAAAGAATCATAGTAAAGAATCTAGTAAAGAATCATAGTAAAGAATCATGGTAAAGAATCTTAGTAAAGAATCATAGAAAAGAACCATAGTAAAGAATCATAGTAAAGAATCTAGTAAAGAATAATAGTAAAGAATCATAGTAAAGAATCATAGTAAAGAATTTTAGTTAAGAATCACAGTAAAGAATCTAGTAAAGAATCATAGAAAAGAATCATAGTAAAGAATTATAGTAAAGAATCATAGTAAAGAATCATAGTAAAGAATCATAGTAAAGAATCATAGTAAAGAATCTTAGTAAAGAATCATAGTAAAGAATCATAGTAAAGAATCATAGTAAAGAATCATAGTAAAGAATCATAGTAAAGAATCATAGTAAAGAATCATAGTAAAGAATCATAGTAAAGAATCATAGTAAAGAATCATAGTAAAGAATCATAGTAAAGAATCATAGTAAAGAATCATAGTAAAGAATCATAGTAAAGAATCATAGTAAAGAATCATAGTAAAGAATCATAGTAAAGAATCTTAGTAAAGAATCACAGTAAAGAATCTAGTAAAGAATCATAGTAAAGAATCATAGTAAAGAATCATAGTAAAGAATCATAGTAAAGAATCATAGTAAAGAATCATGGTAAAGAATCTTAGTAAAGAATCATAGTAAAGAATCATAGTGAAGAATCATAGTAAAGAATCATAGAAAAGAATCATAGTGAAGAATCATAGCGATGAATCATAGTGATGAATCATGGTAAAGAATCTTAGAAAGAATCATAGTAAAGAATCATAGTAAAAAATCTAGTAAAGAATCATTGTAAAGAATCATAGTAAAGAATCATAGTAAAGAATCTAGTAAAGAATCATTGTAAAGAATCACAGTAAAGAATCATAGTAAAGAATCATAGTAAAGAATCTAGTAAAGAATCATTGTAAAGAATCATAGTAAAGAATCATAGTAAAGAATCTAGTAAAGAATCATTGTAAAGAATCACAGTAAAGAATCATAGTAAAGAATCATAGTAAAGAATCATAGTTAAGAATCATAGTAAAGAATCATAGTAAAGAATCTTAGTAAAGAATCACATTAAAGAATCATAATAAAGAATCATAGTAAAGAATCATAGTAAAGAATCATAGTAAAGAATCATAGTAAAGAATCATAGTAAAGAATCATAGTAAAGATTCTAGTAAAGAATCGTAAAGAATCATTTTAAAGAATTATAGTAAAGAATCATAGTAAAGAATCATAGAAAAGAATCTTAGTAAAGAATCACAGTAAAGAATCTAGTAAAGAATCATAGTAATGAATCATAGTAAAGAATCGGAGTAAAGAATCATAGTAAAGAATCATAGTAAAGAATCATAGTAAAGAATCATAGTAAAGAATCATAGTAAAGAATCTAGTAAAGAATCACAGTAAAGAATCATAGTAAAGAATCATAGTAAAGAATCATAGTAAAGAATCATAGTAAAGAATCTTAGTAAAGAATCACAGTAAAGAATCTAGTAAAGAATCACAGTAAAGAATCATAGTAAAGAATCATAGTAAAGAATCATAGTAAAGAATCATAGTAAAGAATCATAGTAAAGAATCATAGTAAAGAATCATAGTAAAGAATCATAGTAAAGAATCATAGTAAAGAATCATAGTAAAGAATCATAGTAAAGAATCATAGTAAAGAATCAGAGTAAAGAATCATAGTAAAGAATCATAGTAAAGAATCATAGTAAAGAATCAAATTAAATAATCATAGTAAAGAATCATAGTAAAGAATCATAGTAAAAAATCATAGTAAAGAATCATAGTAAAGAATCATATTAAAGAATCAGAGTGAAGAATCATAGTAAAGAATCATAGTAAAGAATCATAGTAAAGAATCATAGTAAAGAATCATAGTAAAGAATCATAGTAAAGAATCATAGTAAAGAATCATAGTAAAGAATCATAGTAAAGAATCTTAGTAAAGAATCATAGTAAAGAATCATAGTAAAGAATCATAGTAAAGAATCATAGTAAAGAATCATAGTAAAGAATCATAGTAAAGAATCATAGTAAAGAATCTAGTAAAGAATCACAGTAAAGAATCATAGTAAAGAATCATAGTAAAGAATCATAGTAAAGAATCTTAGTAAAGAATCACAGTAAAGAATCTAGTAAAGAATCACAGTAAAGAATCATAGTAAAGAATCATAGTAAAGAATCATAGTAAAGAATCATTGTAAAGATTCTAGTAAAGAATCGTTGTAAAGAATCATAGTAAAGAATCACAGTAAAGATTCTAGTGAAGAATCGTTGCAAAGAATCTTAGTAAAGAATCATAGTAAAGAATCATAGTAAAGAATCTAGTAAAGAATCGTTGTAAAGAATCATAATAAAGAATCATAGTGAAGAATCATAGTAAAGAATCATAGTAAAGAATCATAGTAAAGAATCATAGTAAAGAATCTTAGTAAAGAATCATTGTCATGAATCTTAGAAAAGAATCATGGTAAAGAATCATAGTAAAGAATCATAGTAAAGAATCATAGTAAAGAATCATGGTAAAGAATCTTAGTAAAGAATCATAGTAAAGAATCATAGTAAAGAATCATAGTAAAGAATCATAGTAAAGAATCATACGAAAGAATCATAGTGAAGAATCATAGTGATGAATCATAGTGTTGAATCATGGTAAAGAATCTTAGTAATGAATCATAGTAAAGAATCTAGTAAAGAATCGTTGTAAAGAATCACAGTAAAGAATCTAGTAAAGAGTCATAGTAAAGAATCATAGTAAAGGTTCATAGTAAAGAATCTTAGTAAAGAATCACTGTAAAGAACCTAGTAAAGAATCATTGTAAAGAATCTAGTAAAGAGTCGTTGTAAAGATTCATAGTAAAGAATCTAGTAAGGAATCGTTGTAAAGAATCATAATAAAGAATCATAGTAAAGAATCATAGTAAAAAATCATAGTAAAGAATCATAGTAAAGAATCATGGTAAATAATCATAGTAAAGAATCATAGTAAAGAATCATAGTAAAGAATCATGGTAAAGAATCTTAGTGAAGAATCATAGTAAAAGATCACAGTAAAGAATCATTGTAAAGAATCATAGAAAAGAATCATAGTAAAGAATCATAGTAAAGAATCATAGTAAAGAATCATAGTAAAGAATCATAGTAAAGAATCATAGTAAAGAATCATAGTAAAGAATCATAGTAAAGAATCATAGTAAAGAATCTTAGTAAAGAATCACAGTAAAGAATCACAGTAAAGAATCATAGTAAAGAATCATAGTAAAGAATCATAGTAAAGAATCATAGTAAAGAATCTTATTAAAGAATCTTAGCAAAGAATCATAGTAAAAAATCATAGTAAAGAATCATAGTAAAGAATCATAGTAAAGAATCATAGTAAAGAATCGTAGTAAAGAATCATAGTAAAGAATCTATAGTAAAGAATCATAGTAAAGAATCATAGTAAAGAATCATAGTAAAGAATCATAGTAAAGAATCATAGTAAAGAATCTTAGTAAAGAATCACAGTAAAGAATCTAGTAAAGAATCACAGTAAAGAATCATAGTAAAGAATCATAGTAAAGAATCATAGTAAAGAATCATAGTAAAGAATCATAGTAAAGAATCATAGTAAAGAATCATAGTAAAGAATCATAGTAAAGAATCATAGTAAAGAATCATAGTAAAGAATCTAGTAAAGAATCACAGTAAAGAATCATAGTAAAGAATCATAGTTAAGAATCATAGTAAAGAATCATAGTAAAGAATCATGGTAAAGAATCATAGTAAAGAATCATAGTAAAGAATCATAGTAAAGAATCATAGTAAAGAATCATAGTGATGAATCATAGTGATGAATCATGGTAAAGAATCTTAGTAAATAATCATAGTAAAGAATCATAGTAAAGAATCTAGTAAAGAATCGTTGTAAAGAATCATAGTAAAGAATCATAGTAAAGAATCATAGTAAAGAATCACAGTAAAGATTCTAGTAAAGAATCGTTGCAAAGAATCTTAGTAAAGAATCATAGTAAAGAATCATAGTAAAGAATCATAGTAAAGAATCATAGTAAAGAATCTTAGTAAAGAATCACAGTAAAGAATCTAGTAAAGAATCATAGTAAAGAATCATAGTAAAGAATCTAGTAAATAATTAAAGTAAAGAATCATAGTAAAGAATCTAGTAGAGAATCACAGTAAAGAATCATAGTAAAGAATCATAGTAAAGAATCATAGTAAAGAATCATAGTAAAGAATCATAGTAAAGAATCATTGTAAAGAATCATAGTAAAGAATCATAGTAAAGAATCATAGTAAAGAATCATAGTAAAGAATCATAGTAAAGAATCATGGTAAAGAATCTTAGTAAAGAATCATAGTAAAGAATCATAGTAAAGAATCTTAGTAAAGAATCATAGTAAAGAATCATAATAAAGAATCATAGTAACAATCATAGTAAAGAATCATAGTAAAGAATCATAGTAAAGAATCATAGTAAAGAATCATAGTAAAGAATCTTAGTAAAGAATCATAGTAAAGAATCATAGTAAAGAATCATAGTAAAGAATCATAGTAAAGAATCTTAGTAAAGAATCATAGTAAAGAATCATAGTAAAGAATCATAGTAAAGAATCATAGTAAAGAATCATAGTAAAGAATCATAGTAAAGAATCATAGTAAAGAATCATAGTAAAGAATCATAGTAAAGAATCATAGTAAAGAATCATAGTAAAGAATCATAGTAAAGAATCATAGTAAAGAATCATAGTAAAGAATCTTAGTAAAGAATCATAGTAAAGAATCATAGTAAAGAATCTTAGTAAAGAATCATAGTAAAGAATCATAGTAAAGAATCATAGTAAAGAATCATAGTAAAGAATCATAGTAAAGAATCATAGTAAAGAATCATAGTAAAGAATCATAGTAAAGAATCACAGTAAAGAATCATAGTAAAGAATCATAGTAAAGAATCATAGTAAAGAATCATAGTAAAGAATCTTAGTAAAGAATCACAGTAAAGAATCTAGTAAAGAATCACAGTAAAGAATCATAGTGAAGAATCATAGTAAAGAATCAGAGTAAAGAATCATAGTAAAGAAACTTAGTAAAGAATCACAGTAAAGAATCTAGTAAAGAATCACAGTAAAGAATCATAGTAAAGAATCATAGTAAAGAATCATAGTAAAGAATCATAGTAAAGAATCATAGTAAAGAATCATAGTAAAGAATCATAGTAAAGAATCATAGTAAAGAATCATAGTAAAGAATCATAGTAAAGAATCATAGTAAAGAATCATAGTAAAGAATCTTAGTAAAGAATCATAGTAAAGAATCATAGTAAAGAATCATAGTAAAGAATCATAGTAAAGAATCATAGTAAAGAATCTTAGAAAAGAATCATAGTAAAGAACCATAGTAAAGAATCATAGTAAAGAATCATAGCAAAGAATCATAGTGATGAATCATAGTGATGAATCATGGTAAAGAATCTTAGTAAATAATCATAGTAAAGAATCATAGTAAAGAATCTAGTAAAGAATCGTTGTAAAGAATCATAGTAAAGAATCATAGTAAAGAATCTAGTAAAGAATCGTTGTAAAGAATCACAGTAAAGAATCTAGTAAAGAATCATAGTAAAGAATCATAGTAAAGAATCATAGTAAAGAATCTTAGTAAAGAATCACAGTAAAGAATCTAGTAAAGAATCATAGTAAAGAATCATAGTAAAGAATCTAGTAAAGAATCGGAGTAAAGAATCATAGTAAAGAATCTAGTAGAGAATCACAGTAAAGAATCATAGTAAAGAATCATAGTAAAGAATCATAGTAAAGAATCATAGTAAAGAATCGTAGTAAAGAATCATAGTAAAGAATCTAGTAAAGAATCACAGTAAAGAATCATAGTAAAGAATCATAGTAAAGAATCATAGTAAAGAATCATAGTAAAGAATCTTAGTAAAGAATCACAGTAAAGAATCTAGTAAAGAATCACAGTAAAGAATCATAGTAAAGAATCATAGTAAAGAATCATAGTAAAGAATCATAGTAAAGAATCATAGTAAAGAATCATAGTAAAGAATCTAGTAAAGAATCACAGTAAAGAATCATAGTAAAGAATCATAGTAAAGAATCATAGTAAAGAATCATAGTAAAGAATCATAGTAAAGAATCATAGTAAAGAATCATAGTAAAGAATCATAGTAAAGAATCATAGTAAAGAATCATAGTAAAGAATCATAGTAAAGAATCATTGTAAAGAATCATAGTAAAGAATCATAGTAAAGAATCATAGTAAAGAATCATAGTAAAGAATCATAGTAAAGAATCATAGTAAAGAATCATAGTAAAGAATCATAGTAAAGAATCATAGTAAAGAATCATAGTAAAGAATCTTAGTAAAGAATCATAGTAAAGAATAATAATAAAGAATCATAGTAACAATCATAGTAAAGAATCATAGTAAAGAATCATAGTAAAGAATCATAGTAAAGAATCATAGTAAAGAATCATAGTAAAGAATCATAGTAAAGAATCATAGTAAAGAATCTTAGTAAAGAATCATAGTAAAGAATCATAGTAAAGAATCATAGTAAAGAATCTTAGTAAAGAATCATAGTAAAGAATCATAGTAAAGAATCATAGTAAAGAATCATAGTAAAGAATCTTAGTAAAGAATCATAGTAAAGAATCATAGTAAAGAATCATAGTAAAGAATCATAGTAAAGAATCTTAGTAAAGAATCATAGTAAAGAATCATAGTAAAGAATCATAGTAAAGAATCATAGTAAAGAATCATAGTAAAGAATCATAGTAAAGAATCATAGTAAAGAATCATAGTAAAGAATCATAGTAAAGAATCATAGTAAAGAATCATAGTAAAGAATCATAGTAAAGAATCTTAGTAAAGAATCATAGTAAAGAATCATAGTAAAGAATCATAGTAAAGAATCATAGTAAAGAATCTTAGTAAAGAATCATAGTAAAGAATCATAGTAAAGAATCATAGTAAAGAATCATAGTAAAGAATATTTGTAAAGAATCATAGTAAAGAATCTTGTAAAGAATCACAGTAAAGAATCATAGTAAAGAATCATAGTAAAGAATCATAGTAAAGAATCATAGTAAAGAATCATAGTAAAGAATCATAGTAAAGAATCTTAGTAAAGAATCATAGTAAAGAATCATAGTAAAGAATCATAGTAAAGAATCATAGTAAAGAATCATTGTAAAGAATCATAGTAAAGAATCATAGTAAAGAATCATAATAAAGAATCATAGTAAAGAATCTTAGTAAAGAATCAGGTAAAGAATCTAGTAAAGAATCATAGTAAAGAATCATAGTAAAGAATCATAATAAAGAATCATAGTAAGGAATCATAGTAAAGAATCATAGTAAAGAATCATAGTAAAGAATCTTAGTAAAGAATCGTAGTAAAGAATCATAGTAAAGAATCATAGTAAAGAATCATAGTAAAGAATCATAGTAAAGAATCATAGTAAAGAATCTTAGTAAAGAATCTTAGTAAAGAATCTTAGTAAAGAATCATAGTAAAGAATCTTAGTAAATATTTGATGATGAGGTAAAATTATTTATTTATTATTAATTCAAATATTTTCATTTTGAATTTCAAACAAATTTAACAAAACACTTCTGGAGTTTTTTTGTTAAAAATTTTTGTTTAAATTTTTTATGACCAATATTTATTATTGTTAACCAGTTGGCAACACTGTTACATTGCTGCCAACATACAAGTTGGAAACAATGTAGCATTAAATATACAAGTTGGTAACAATGCACAATTAAACATACAAGTTGGTAACAATGTTACAGTAAACATTCAAGATGGCAACACTGTGACCATAAACATACAAGTTGGCAACACTGTAACAGAAAACATAAAAGTTTGCAACACTGTAACAGTAAACATACAGGTTGGCAACACTGTAACAGAAAACATAAAAGTTTGCAACTCTGTAACAGTAAATATACAAGTTGGTAACAATGTAACAGTAAACATACAGGTTGGCAACACTGTAACAGAAAACATAAAAGTTTGCAACACTGTAACAGTAAAAATACAAGATGGCAACACTGTGACCATAAATATACAGGTTGGCAACACTGTAACTGAAAACATTAAAGTTTGCAACACTGTAACAGTAAACATACAAGATGGCAACACTGTGACCATAAACATACAGGTTGGCAACACTGTAACAGAAAACATATAAGTTTGCAACACTGTAACAGTAAACATACAGGTTGGTAACAATGATTTATAAGGTTTATTTGGTTGTTCTTGCAGAGTGGGATTCAATGATAAGGTTTCGGAGGCTTCTTACCTTATTTGCAATGTCGTGGGGTACACAGGCAGTGTGTTAAGTGCCCATGGCCCAGGAGGGCCATGCCCACGAGAGAGAGAGGAGTAAGGACCTGAAGTGGTAAGCCTATAGGTGGCAGCACCAGCATGGCACAAAATATGAACTCTGCTGTCAGACAGCATAGGCTGTCCGTGCAGACAGTACAGGCTGTCTACATTCTCTCAGTCACCTACAACATGGTCGACCTGACCATGTCTAGTGGTACACTCTGTAATCATTATTTTACTACAGGTAAACCACACAATAACCAAATTCTGTAAACTCAGCATTGTAATCCTTATAGAGAATAAACTTTGAATTGAATTGAATTGAATGTCTAGTGGTAAAAAAACTCGGTCTCTCTCCTGTAGGAACAGGGCAAAGAACACAAAATAAAAACATATTTATATATATATATACTTATGGACATGGAAAAAAAAACTTCCTACAGGGAGAGAAGAGAAAAACAAGAGGGGTGTGCTAAACATCCTGGTCATAGGCAGTGAGCGTCGATGGGCATCACTGCACGCCTTCCTGCGTTTGGACAGATACTGCAACACAGGAGACATTGCTGCAGCTGAGCTGTGATGTAACAGGGTACGGCCTCCTCTGGAACTGTGAGGCAGTCATCGTAGGAGTCACTGCAGGGTTTCACTCAACCTGGGGCACAACCTGCTGGTGCCTTTGAGTGAGGCGTCGTCAATACTCGGAAACTGGGCAGGACTTCTTCTGGTAAGCGACTCAGGACATTTCTCGACTGGTACTGTCGCTGGGCTGTCACTGCTGGCGAGCGTGGAGTGAGTCGTAGCAGAGACGACTCGGCAAAACATCTACATAAGAACATAAGAACATAAGAAAGGAGGAACACTGCAGGAGGCCTGCTGGCCCATACTAGGCAGGTCCTTTACAATTCATCCCACTAACAAAACATTTACCCAACCCAATTTTCAATGCTACCCAAGAAATAAGCTCTGATGTGAAAGTCCCACTCAAATCCAACCCTTCCCACTCATGTACTTATCCAACCTAGATTTGAAACTACCCAAAGTCCTAGCCTCAATAACCCAACTAGGTAGACTGTTCCACTCATCAACTACCCTATTTCCAAACCAATACTTTCCTATGTCCTTTCTAAATCTAAACTTATCTAATTTAAATCCATTACTGCGGGTTCTCTCTTGGAGAGACATCCTCAAGACCTTATTAATATCCCCTTTATTAATACCTATCTTCCACTTATACACTTCGATCAGGTCTCCCCTCATTCTTCGTCTAACAAGTGAATGTAACTTAAGAGTCTTCAATCTTTCTTCATAAGGAAGATTTCTGATGCTATGTATTAATTTAGTCATCCTACGCTGAATGTTTTCTAACGAATTTATGTCCATTTTGTAATACGGAGACCAGAACTGAGCTGCATAATCAAGGTGAGGCCTTACTAATGATGTATAAAGCTGCAGTATGACCTCTGGACTTCTGTTGCTTACACTTCTTGATATAAATCCCAGTAATCTATTTGCCTTATTACGTACGCTTAGGCATTGCTGTCTTGGTTTAAGGTTGCTGCTCACCATAACCCCCAAGTCCTTTTCGCAATCTGTACGGCTAAGTTCTACATCATTTAATTTATAAGTACTAGGGTTATGGGCACTCCCAAGCTTCAGAACCTTGCACTTATCTACATTGAACTGCATCTGCCACTTTTCTGACCAAGAATAGAGTTTGTTTAAATCCTCCTGAAGTTCCCTAACATCTACGTTTGAATCAATTATCCTACCTATCTTTGTGTCATCGGCGAATTTGCTCATATCACTAGTAATTCCCTCATCAAGATCATTGATATATATTATAAACAACAACGGGCCCAAGACTGATCCCTGTGGAACGCCACTTGTTACAGATCCCCACTCGGATTTAACCCCATTTATGGACACTCTCTGCTTCCTGTCAGTGAGCCATGACTCGATCCACGAGAGCACTTTTCCCCCAATGCCATGGGCTGCCACTTTCTTTAACAGTCTATGGTGCGGAACTCTATCAAAAGCCTTACTAAAATCTAAGTAAATAATATCAAATTCTTTATTGTGGTCAACAGCCTCAAAAGCTTTACTGAAGAAAGTTAATAAATTAGTTAGACAAGACCGGCCTCTTGTGAATCCATGCTGAGTATCATTAATCAAGCTATGCTTATCGAGATGGCTTCTTATAATCTCAGCTATAATTGACTCTAGTAATTTGCCTACAATTGAGGTCAGGCTTATTGGGCGGTAATTTGACGGTAACGACTTGTCCCCTGTTTTAAAAATAGGAGTTACATTAGCCATCTTCCACATATCAGACACTACACCTGTTTGAAGAGATAAATTAAAAATATTAGTTAATGGTTCACAGAGTTCCATTTTGCATTCCTTAAGAACCCTTGAAAAAACCTCATCAGGACCCGGCGACTTATTTTGCTTCAGTCTGTCTATCTGCCTCACAACCATCTCACTAGTGACTGTGATGTTACATAATTTATCTTCTTCTAGCCCACTGTAAAAATTAATTACTGGAATATTGTTAGTGTCTTCCTGTGTAAAAACTGAGAGAAAATAATTATTTAAAATCAAGCACATTTCATTCTCATTGTCAGTAAGGTGCCCATAGTTATTTTTAAGGGGACCTATCTTATCTCTAACTTTTGTTCTATAGACCTGGAAAAAACTTTTTGGGTTAGTTTTAGAATCCCTAGCAACTTTAATTTCATAGTCCCTTTTAGCTTTTCTTATCCCCTTTTTAATGTCCCTCTTAATGTCAATATACTGATTCATAAGATGACCCTCACCTCTTTTGATACGCCTATAAATTCCTTTCTTATGCCCTAGTAGATATTTGAGCCTATTATTCATCCATTTTGGGTCATTTCTATTTGATCTAATTTCTTTATATGGGATAAACGCTCTTTGAGCAGCATGTATAGTGTTCAGAAAACTGTCATATTGATAGCTCTCTTCGTTACCCCAGTCAACAGATGATAAGTGTTCTTTAAGCCCATCGTAATCTGCTAAGCGAAAATCTGGGACTGTTACTGAGTTATCGCTACTATCGTACTTCCATTCAATGCTAAATGTAATTGATTTGTGGTCGCTAGCACCCAGTTCCTCTGAAATTTCTAAATTATTAACAAGGGATTCATTGTTTGCCATAACTAAGTCAAGCAGGTTATTTCCCCTTGTAGGTTCTGTCACAAACTGCTTCAAAAAACAATCCTGAAATACTTCTAAGAAGTCGTACGATTCTAAATTCCCAGTCAAGAAATTCCAATCAACATGACTAAAGTTAAAGTCTCCTAGAATTACTACATTATCGTGCCTTGTGGCCTTAACAATTTCCTCCCATAGTAGTTTCCCTTGGGAATCATTACATCATACACCAGATTGCAGTGAGTGGGCTAGCAGCCAAAGTGACATCTTTGGGCAGGCTGCTCACTGAAGCTTGTGACACGAGGCTGACACAGTGCCTACCAACAGGGCTTAAATTCCCAATACGATTCAGTGTTCAGCGAGCCATTACACAAACTAAGGGTCGACAGTCCAAATGAATTCTTTATGAACGAGACCCAAAATTTGGTCATCTCAAAAACCTCGAATATTATCCTAACACAACAAGACTTTGAAAAGGCAGTAAATGACATGACCATGTACTCTGCCCTGGTCCGAGACTCATGGAACTCTGTGTTCATCAAGAACTGCAAGAAGCCTTGTCACGTGCCTTCAGCATTCTATGGAGAGGGAACATGGACACAAATGTCATCCCACACTCACTAAAATCAACAGACATAGCCCCACTCGACAAAGGTGGCAGTAAAGCAGTTGCAAAGAACTACAGACGGATAGAACTAACATCCCATATCTTACAAATCTTTGAAAGGGTTTTAAGAAGAAAGATTGCCAAGCACCTAAATCCCATTAGTTACACAACCCAGGACAACACGGGATTAGAGCAGGTTGCTACTGCCTTTCCCAGCTACTGGACCACTAGGACAAGGTATTGGATGCTGTAAAGGATAAACAAAATGTAAATGTAATGTATATAGACTTTGCAAAAGCTTTCAACAAGTGTTACCCCAGCACTCAGACTGAAGTCTAAAGCTGGGGTGTTGCTCCAATCGACCTTGTAATGGCTGCTTTTTCGGGCTTTCCTGACACTTCCTGTTGCTGTGCAGCTTCACCAGCCTTTCTCGCATTGCTAGCTGCTGTGTAGCTGGCACGCTCTTCAAGACACTCTCATTCTTGGAAGCTAAGGCCAGGTCGCCATCTGGGAAAGACCCAGGCCAGCAGTACTGGCGAATCTGTTAAGAAGAGAGAAAAAAGCTCCTACCTGCCCCAGCTACTAGACTACCATGACAAGGTCCTGGATACTGTTGAGGATAAACAAAATACAAATGTAGTATACACAGACATTGCAAAAGCTTTCGACAAGTGTGGCCATGGTGCAGTAGCACATAAAATGCGTGATAAAGGAATAACAGGAATTGTTGGTAGATGGATCTATAACTTCCTGACAAACAGAACACAGAGAAATTGAAAACAGAGTAAAGTCTGAGGCAGCTACGGTGAAAAGCTCTCTTCCACAAGGCACAGTACTAGTTCCCATTCTACTCCTCATCCTCATATTTGACATACACAGAGATGTAAGCCATAGTTCCGTGTCTTCCTTTGTGGATGACACCCTGATTGCTACGGCAGTGACCTCCATCGAAGACACTGCAAGATTCCAAGCCGACATCAACCAGATCTTCAAATGGTCAATAAAGAGAAATTTCAACTACTCAGATATGAAAAACTTTAAAAAATTAAAACTGTATCAGGGTACACAACAAATTCTAACCATACAATGGGGCAAAAAAGAAATGTGAAGGACCTGGGAGTGATAAAGTCATGTCACAGGATCTCGCCTTCCAAGACTACAAAAATGTATCTACCACATGTGCTAGGAAAATCATAGGATGGATAATGAAAATCTTCAAAATTAGATACGTCAAGCCCATGATTCTCTTCAAATGGTTTGTTCTTTCTGGGCTGGAATACTGCCCCCTTCAAGGCAGGTGAACGGTTGAAGGCCCTTGATTTGTATTCCCTGGAACCCAGGCGAGAGAGATACACGAAAAATCATAGAGCGATTAGTACCGAACTTGCACACGAAAATCACTCTCTATGAAAGCAAAAGACTCGGCAGGAAATGCAACATTTCCCTGATGAAAAGCAGGGGCGCCACGAGTACACTGAGAGATAACACAGTAAGTGTCAGGGGCCCAAGACTGTTTAACTGCCTCCCAGCATACGTAAGGGGGATTACCAATAGACCCTTGACTGTCTTCAAGAAGGCACTGGCAGGCACCTAAAGTCAGTACCTGACCAACCAGGCTGTGGTTCGTACATCAGTTTGCGTGCAGTCAGCAGTAACAGCCTGGTTGATTAGACCCTGATCCACCACAAGGCCTGGTCTCAGATATAGCCGCATGGGCGTTGACCTACGCAACCCTCTCCGGGTAAACTCCAGGTACACAGTCTGGTACCGAGATATCTTATTGTAAATTTGTGAAAACCATCCTTCAGTGTATTTACTGCCCTCTCTGTCAGACCATTTGATGATGGATGGTATAGTGCTGGAGTAACATGTTCAATACTCTCTTTACTGCCCTCTCTATCAGACCATCTGATGATGGATGGTATTGTGCTGGAGTAACATTTTCAATACTATCTTTACAGCCCTCTCTGTCAGACCATCTGATGATGGATGGCATGGTGCTGGAGTAACGTGTTCAATACTATCTTTACAGCCCTCTCTGTCACACCATCTGATGATGGATGGCATGGTGCTGGAGTAACGTGTTCAATACTATCTTTACTGCCCTCTCTGTCAGACCATTTGATGATGGATGGTATTGTGCTTTTTTTTTTTTTCGCCGGTATTCTCCCGGCCCGGATCTTTTCCAAGTTGTGGTGATCCGGCCTTGGCTCCCTATCTGGGTAGTGTCTCGAGGCCTAAGTCTCCCATGGGAGGAGGTACAAGTATCCCCTCAACTGTGGGACAAACTGTCTCCAGGCCTAGCCACAGTCTCCGCCCTCACGGGGCTCGTAGGGAGAAGCTAGGCCTCTGGTCTGCCATCTGCCCCGCCCCATAGGGGCTCGTGGGGATGGCAGTCTTATGAGCTGCAGATGGTAGCAAGCACAGGCCTCACTTTGGTAATGTGCTGGAGAACCATTTTCAATACTATCTTTACAGCCATCTCTGTCACACCATCTGATGATGGATGGCATGGTGCTGGAGTAATGTGTTCAATACTATCTTTACAGCCCTCTCTGTCAGTCCATCTGATGATGGATGGTATTGTGCTGGAGTAACATTTTAAAAACTATCTCTACAGCCCTCTCTGTCAGACCATCTGATGATTGATGGCATGGTGCTGGAGTAACGTGTTCAATACTATCTTTATTGCCCTCTATGTCAGACCATCTGATGATGGATGGCATGGTGCTAGAGTAACGTGTTCAATATTATCTTTACTGCCCTCTCTGTCAGACAATCTCATGATGGATTCTATGGAGCTGGAGAAACAATTTCAATACTATCTTTACTGCCCTCTCTGTCAGACCATCTGATGATAGATGGTATGGTGCTGTAGTAACATGTTCAATACTATTCTTAACAAAGAAGACTTCCAGTTCTTGTGACACAAAGCATGCAGAATTATCTGACACAAATGCGTCTGGCAACCCACAACCACAAAAGTATCTCCTCAGTAACTCAGTAGTAACTATGGATGTAATGGAAATACTTACATGCATTTCTAACAATTTTCAAAACGATCAACAATTACTAACAAAAATATTTGCCCTCAAGTAGGCCATCTTAGTGTATATGCACTCTAGACCATGTTTCAACAGTGTTGGACAAAGATAGTACTTATACACTGTAGATCATAGTATGTCAGTGCTGGACCAAGATAGTGTATATGCACTCTAGACCATGGTATATCAGTACTGGACCCAAGATAGTGTAAATGCACTCCAGATCATTGTTTATCAGTGCTGAAACAAAACAGTTTATATGCACTCTAGACCATGGTATATCAGTGCTGGACCCAAGATAGTCTATATGCACTCTAGATCATGGTTCATCAGTGCAGAAACAAGATAGTTTATATGCACTCTAGACCATGCATCATCAGTGCTGGACCAAGATATTGTATATGCACTCCAGACCATGCATCATTAATGCTGGACCAAGATGGTGTATATGCACTCTAGACCATGATTTATCAGCGATTGGCCAAGTTGTGTATATGCACTCTAGATCAAGGTTCATCAGTGCTGGACCAATATAGTGTATATCCACTCTAGACCATGGTTTATCAGTACTGGACCAAGATAGTGAATATACATTCTAGACCATGGTTTATCAGTACTGGTCCAAGATAGTGTATATGCACTCTAGACTACGGTTTATCAGTACTGGACCAAGATAGTGTATATCCACTCTAGATTATTGTTCATAAGTGATGATCCAAGACAGTGTATATGCACTCTCGACCATGTTTCATCGGTGCTTGACCAAGAGACTGTATATGCACTCTAGACCATTATTCATTAGTGTTGGACCAACAGAGTGCATATGCACTCTACATCATGGTTTATCAGTGTATGGATAAAGATAGTGTATATACACTCTAGACTAATGGTTTATCAGTGTTGGACAAAGATAGTGTACATACACTCTAAACCATGCTTTATCAGTGCTGCACCAAGATAGTGTATATGCACTCTAAACCATGGTTTATAAGTGCTGGACCAAGATAGTGTATATGCGCTCTAGACCATAGTTTATCAATGCTGGACCAAGGTAGCGTAATGGTACTCTAGACCATGGTTTATCAGTGTTAGACAAAGATAGTGTACATGCATTCTAGACCATGGTTCATCAGTGCTGCACCAACATAGTATATATGCACTCTAAACCATGGTTTATCAGTGCTGGACCAAGATAGTGTATATGCACTCTAGACTATGGTATATCAATGCTGGACCAAGGTAGCGTAATGACACTCTAGACCATGGTTTATGAGTGTTGGACCAATATAGTGTCTATACACTCTAGATCATGGTTTATCAGTGCTGGACCAAGAGAGTGTATATGCACTCTAGACCATGGTTTATCAGTGCTGGACCAAGAGAGTGTATATACACTCTGGACCATGGTTTATCAGTGTTGGACCAAGATAGTGTATATGCACTCCAGACAAAGGTATATCAGTGCTGGACCAACAAAGTGTGTATGTACTCTAGACCACGGTTTATCAGTGCTGGACAAAGATAGTGTATATGCACTCCAGACAAAGGTATATCAGTGATGGACCAACAAATTGTGTATGCACTCTAGACCATGGTTTATCAGTGCTGTACAAAGATAGTGTATATACACTGTATACCATGGTTTACCAGTGCTGGAACAAGATAGTGTGTATGCACTCTAGACCATGGTTTATTGTTGTTATACCAAGAGAGTGTGTATACACTCTAGACCATGGTATATCAGTGCTGGACTCAAGATAGTGTATATGCACTCTAGATCATGGTTCATCAGTGCTGAACCAAGAGAGTTTATATGCACTCTAGACCATGCTTCATCAGTGATGGACCAAGATAGTGTATATGCACTCTAGACCATGGTTTATCAGCGATGGACCAAGATAGTGTATATGCACTCTAGATCATTGTTCATCAGTGATTGACCAAGATAGTGTATATGCACTCTAGACCATGGTTTATCAGTACTGGACCAAGATAGTGTATATGCACTCTAGATTATTGTTCATAAGTGCTGTCCAAGACAGTGTATATGCACTCTAGACCATGGTTTATCAGTATTAGGCCAAGATAGTGTATATGCACTCTCGACCATGGTTCATCGGTGCTTGACCAAGAGATTGTATATGCACTCTAGACCATGGTTCTTTAGTGTTGGACCAACAGAGTGCATATGCACTCTACACCATGGTTTATCAGTGTATGGATAAATTAGTGTATGTACACTCTAGACCCATGGTTTATCAGTGTTTGACAAAGATTGTGTATACACACTATAAACCATGGTTTATCAGTGCTGCACCAAGATAGTGTATATGCACTCTAAACCATGGTTTATCAGTTCTGGACCAAGATAGTGTATATGCGCTCAAGACCATAGTTTATCAATGCTGGACCAAGGTAGCGTAATGGCACTCTAGACCATGGTTTACCAGTGTTCGACAAAGATAGTGTATATGCATTCTAGACCATGGTTCATCAGTGCTGCACCAAGATAGTGTATATGCACTCTAAACCATGGTTTATCAGTGCTGAACCAAGATAGTGTATATGCACTCTAGACCATGGTTTATCAATGCTGGACCAAGGTAGCGTAATGACACTATAGACCATGGTTTTTCAGTGTTGGACCAATATAGTGTCTATACACTCTAGATCATGGTTTATCAGTGCTGGACCAAGAGAGTGTATATGCACTCTGGACCATGGTTTATCAGTGCTGGACCAAGATAGTGCATATGCTCTCTGGACCATGGTTTATCAGTGCTCGACCAAGATAGTATATATGTACTCCAGACAAAGGTGTATCAGTGCTAGAACAACAAAGTGTGTATGCACTCTAGACCACGGTTTATCAGTGCTGGACCAAGATAGTGTATATGCACTCTAGACCACAGTTTATCAGTGCTGGACCAAGATAGTGTATATACACTGTAGAGCATTGTTTATCAGTGCTGGAACAAGATAGTGTGCATGCACTCTAGACCATGGTTTATTATTTTCATACCAAGAGAGTTTATGTGCACTCTAGAGCATGGTTTATGAGTGCTGGACGAAGATAGTGTATAAGCACTCTAGACCACGGTTTATCAGTGCTCGATCAAGATGGTATATATGCACTCTAGAACATTGTTTATGAGTGCTGGACGATGGTAGTGTATATGCACTCCAGACCACGGTTTATCAGTGCTGAACCAAGGTAGGGTATATACTCTCTAGACCACGGTTTATCAGTGCTGGAACAACATAGTGCATATGCACTCTAGACTGGAGTTTATGAGTGATGGACGAAGAGTGTGTATATGTACTCCAGACCACGGTTTATCAGTGCTGAACCAAGGTAGTGTATATACTCTCTAGACCACGGTTTATCAGTGCTGGAACAACATAGAGTATATGCACTCAAGACCAGAGTTTATGAGTGATCGACGAAGATAGTGTATATGCTCTCTAGACCACGGTTTATCAGTGCTGGACGAAGATAGTGTATATTCACTCTAGACCATTGTTTATCAGTGCTGGACCAAAATAGTTTGTATACACTATGGATCATGGTTTATCATTGTTGGACCAAGATAGTGTATATACACGCTAGACCACTGTTTATCAGTGCTGGAACAAAATAGTTTGTATACACTATAGATCATGGTTTATCATTGTTGGACCAAGATAGTGTATATACACTCTAGACCATGGTTTTCAGTGTTTGACCAAGAAAGTGTATATACACTCTAGACCATGGTTTATCAGTGCTGGACCAAGATAGTGTATATGCACTCTAGACCACGGTTTATCAGTGCTGGACCAAGATAGTGTATATACACTCTAGACCATGGTTTATCATTGTTGGACCAAGATAGTGTATATACACTCTAGACCACAGTTTATCAGTGCTGGACCAAGATAGTGTATATACACTGTAGAGCATTGTTTATCAGTGCTGGAACAAGATAGTGTGCATGCACTCTAGACCATGGTTTATTATTTTCATACCAAGAGAGTTTATGTGCACTCTAGAGCATGGTTTATGAGTGCTGGACGAAGATAGTGTATAAGCACTCTAGACCACGGTTTATCAGTGCTCGATCAAGATGGTGTATATGCACTCTAGAACATTGTTTATGAGTGCTGGACGATGGTAGTGTATATGCACTCCAGACCACGGTTTATCAGTGCTGAACCAAGGTAGGGTATATACTCTCTAGACCACGGTTTATCAGTGCTGGAACAACATAGTGCATATGCACTCTAGACTGGAGTTTATGAGTGATGGACGAAGAGTGTGTATATGTACTCCAGACCACGGTTTATCAGTGCTGAACCAAGGTAGTGTATATACTCTCTAGACCACGGTTTATCAGTGCTGGAACAACATAGAGTATATGCACTCAAGACCAGAGTTTATGAGTGATCGACGAAGATAGTGTATATGCTCTCTAGACCACGGTTTATCAGTGCTGGACGAAGATAGTGTATATTCACTCTAGACCATTGTTTATCAGTGCTGGACCAAAATAGTTTGTATACACTATGGATCATGGTTTATCATTGTTGGACCAAGATAGTGTATATACACGCTAGACCACTGTTTATCAGTGCTGGAACAAAATAGTTTGTATACACTATAGATCATGGTTTATCATTGTTGGACCAAGATAGTGTATATACACTCTAGACCATGGTTTTCAGTGTTTGACCAAGAAAGTGTATATACACTCTAGACCATGGTTTATCAGTGCTGGACCAAGATAGTGTATATGCACTCTAGACCACGGTTTATCAGTGCTGGACCAAGATAGTGTATATACACTCTAGACCATGGTTTATCATTGTTGGACCAAGATAGTGTATATACACTCTAGACCACAGTTTATCAGTGCTGGACCAAGATAGTGTACATACACTGTAGAGCATTGTTTATCAGTGCTGGAACAAGATAGTGTGCATGCACTCTAGACCATGGTTTATTATTTTCATACCAAGAGAGTTTATGTGCACTCTAGAGCATGGTTTATGAGTGCTGGACGAAGATAGTGTATAAGCACTCTAGACCACGGTTTATCAGTGCTCGATCAAGATGGTGTATATGCACTCTAGAACATTGTTTATGAGTGCTGGACGATGGTAGTGTATATGCACTCCAGACCACGGTTTATCAGTGCTGAACCAAGGTAGGGTATATACTCTCTAGACCACGGTTTATCAGTGCTGGAACAACATAGTGCATATGCACTCTAGACTGGAGTTTATGAGTGATGGACGAAGAGTGTGTATATGTACTCCAGACCACGGTTTATCAGTGCTGAACCAAGGTAGTGTATATACTCTCTAGACCACGGTTTATCAGTGCTGGAACAACATAGAGTATATGCACTCAAGACCAGAGTTTATGAGTGATCGACGAAGATAGTGTATATGCTCTCTAGACCACGGTTTATCAGTGCTGGACGAAGATAGTGTATATTCACTCTAGACCATTGTTTATCAGTGCTGGACCAAAATAGTTTGTATACACTATGGATCATGGTTTATCATTGTTGGACCAAGATAGTGTATATACACGCTAGACCACTGTTTATCAGTGCTGGAACAAAATAGTTTGTATACACTATAGATCATGGTTTATCATTGTTGGACCAAGATAGTGTATATACACTCTAGACCATGGTTTTCAGTGTTTGACCAAGAAAGTGTATATACACTCTAGACCATGATTTATCAGTGCTGGACCAAGATAGTGTATATGCACTCTAGACCACGGTTTATCAGTGCTGGACCAAGATAGTGTATATACACTCTAGACCATGGTTTATCATTGTTGGACAAAGATAGTGTATATACACTCTAGACCATGGTTTATCATTGTTGGACCAAGATAGTGTATATACACTCTAGACCATGGTTTTCAGTGCTTATCCAAGATAGTGTATATACACTCTAGACCATGGTTTATCATTGTTGGACCAAGATAGTGTATGTACACTCTAGACCATGGTTTTCAGTGCTGAACCAAGATAGTGTATATTCCCTCTAGACCACGGTTTATCAGTGCTGGACCAAGATAGTGTATATACTCTCTAGATCATGGTTTATAAGTGTTGGACCAAGATAGTGTATATACACTCTAGACCATGGTTTTCAGTGTTTGACCAAGAAAGTGTATATACACTCTAGACCATGGTTTATCAGTGCTGGACCAAGATAGTGTATATACACTCTAGACCATGGTTTATCAGTGCTGGACCAAGATGGTGTATATACACTCTAGACCATGGTTTATCATTGTTGGACCAAGATAGTGTATATACACTCTAGACCATGGTTTATCATTGTTGGACCAAGATAGTGTATATACACTCTAGACCATGGTTTTCAGTGCTGATCCAAGATAGTGCATATACACTCTAGACCATGGTTTATCATTGTTGGACCAAGATAGTGTATATACACTCTAGACCATGGTTTTCAGTGCTGAACCAAGATAGTGTATATACCCTCTAGACCATGGTTTATCATTGTTGGACCAAGATAGTGTATATACACTCTAGACCATGGTTTTCAGTGTTGAACCAAGATAGTGTATATACACTCTAGACCATTGTTTATCAGTGCTGGACCAAAATAGTTTGTATACACTGTAGATCATGGTTTTCAGTGTTGGACCAAGATAGTGTATATACACTCTAGACCATGGTTTTCAGTGTTGGACCAAGATAGTGTATATACACTCTAGACCATGGTTTTCAGTGTTGGACCAAGATAGTGCATATACACTCTAGACCATGGTTTTCAGTGTTGCACCAAGATAGTGTATATACACTCTAGACCATGGTTTTCAGTGTTGGACCAAGATAGTGTATATACACTCTAGACCATGGTTTTCAGTGTTGGACCAAGATAGTGTATATACACTCTAGACCATGGTTTTCAGTGTTGGACCAAGATAGTGTATATACACTCTAGATCATGGTTTATCAGTGTTGGACCAAGATAGTGTATATACACTCTAGACCATGGTTTTCAGTGTTGGACCAAGATAGTGTATATACACTCTAGACCATGTTTTATCAGTGCTGGACCAAGATAGTGTATATACACTCTAGACCACGGTTTATCAGTGCTGGACCAAGATAGTGTATATACACTCTAGACCATGGTTTATCATTGTTGGACCAAGATAGTGTATATACACTCTAGACCATGGTTTTCAGTGTTGGACCAAGATAGTGTATATACTCTCTAGATCATGGTTTATCAGTGTTGGACCAAGATAGTGTATATACACTCTAGACCATGGTTTTCAGTGTTTGACCAAGAAAGTGTATATACACTCTAGACCATGGTTTATCAGTGCTGGACCAAGATAGTGTATATACACTCTAGACCACGGTTTATCAGTGCTGGACCAAGATAGTGTATATACACTCTAGACCATGGTTTATCATTGTTGGACCAAGATAGTGTATATACACTCTAGACCATGGTTTGTCATTGTTGGACCAAGATAGTGTATATACACTCTAGACCATGGTTTTCAGTGCTGATCCAAGATAGTGTATATACACTTTAGACCATGGTTTATCATTGTTGGACCAAGATAGTGTATATACACTCTAGACCATGGTTTTCAGTGCTGAACCAAGATAGTGTATATACCCTCTAGACCATGGTTTATCATTGTTGGACCAAGATAGTGTATATACACTCTAGACCATGGTTTTCAGTGTTGAACCAAGATAGTGTATATACACTCTAGACCATGGTTTATCAATGCTGGACCAAGATACATGAGGAGATGAAATTGGCTTAATATTCTTAAAACAAATTGGAAAATTCTTGGTGATTTCCGCAATGTTTATGTCAATCTTTACCAGACCCACTTCCTTTCTTCTTATTCACAGCATTGATATTATTATGTATGTGAGCGAAAAGTTCAGTAAATAAGTGTAGTGATATTATGAATGTATGGTGTTAATAGTTTGTTGGGAAGTCTGCTTTTTAAGGTAGGGCGAGTGACAAGCTCCCACAATCCCCCCTCTTTTATACCTGGTGGGAGGTGACGAGCATCACTGAGCTGTGGTGACATCACTTGACTGGCAGCTCCCAACGCATCTGTAAGTGTTGAATTTTCAAGTAGATCATTTGTTTCATCCTTCATTTCTTCTAAAGGTCGTACGCCTATCGTGTGAGTGATTTTTCAAGTGGTGTATATCTGTGTTGTTTTTCATTCTAGCCTTGATTGTTGCCTAGGGTCATCCAGCACATGCAGAAATATCTTTGATGGAACATTAATCATGACATCAGTGAGATGTCGCTATACCTATCTGCCTATACTGGTCCGACCCCAATCTTCAACATGTCGGATTTTTTAAAACATTTATCACTTAGCACTCTTTCGAACTTTTTTTTATACGGGACGTTAGAACTATTGGTCTATAGTTCTTAGCTACTGCTTTGCTGCCACCTTTATGGAGTGGGTCTATATATTTTGTTTATAGTAACTGTGGGATTTCACCCGTATCTATGCTCCCTCTTCATAGCATACTTAGAGCACACGAAAAAGGTCTAGGTCTGGGGTTGAGTGCGTGGGCATGTGTCACTGGCTTTCTCACAGACCAGTGGAGTTAGGGGTTATTTCAGAAATATGGCATACATTGACAGGCTTTTGAGTCCAAATTATTGTCGACAGATGAGTGGAGAAAGTTATGCCGCTGTTGGGTCTAGATATTACGTTAGCTTTTAAAACATGTTATTGTAGCATCGCTGATCTGAAAATAGAAACAGTATTGTTGCAAGAGGCTAAGACCACATCTTCGACTACTTCAGATGACTCGGATGAGGCCCTCAGTAGAACACAGTGATATATTCACAATATATTACCTAGAATTTACCAGGAGAGGGTTTGGGGGGTCAACGCTCCCGCGTCCCGGTCTGAGACCAGGCCTCATGATGGATCAGGGTCTGATTAACCAGGCTGATACTGCTAGCCGCATGCAAGCTGACGTACGAACCACAGCCCGGTTGGTAATGTACTGACTTTAGGTGCCTGTCCAGTGCCTTCTTGAAGACAGCCAGGGGTCTATTGGTAATCCCCCTTATGTATGCTGGGAGGCAGATGAACAATCTTGGGCCCCGAACACTTATTGTATAGCAAGAAAGAAAAATACTGTTAGCACCTGGGTAAAATAAAATATAATTAAAATGAAAAAAATAGTGCAAGTAAAGAGAAACAAGTTAAATGAGCCATTCAACGAAGTGGACAAAGATATGGGTACAACCTTATGTTAAATTTATTATAATATTGACACTAAAATACAAAAGTTGTTCTCAGGGAATGAGAAAAAACTGCAATGATAACAGTACCAGCAGTCACACGGCATGGAGATATACTGAGAGACTAACAGGTGTGAGCAGTGCTGCGGGGGGCAAAGCTCGAATTTTACATGGTAATGATTGTGAGACGAGCATCGTGATGAGGCGTCATGATGTAGCTCAGGGCTGGATTAGCAACAAGCACTCGTAATCTGGCTTAGGAGCTAAGCACTCGGAAACTACAGGACATATGTGTATACACCACATGTATAGTGGCATACATGTGGTGTGGCTTAGATGAATAGCTTCTACCCTGGCTTAGTAGCTGGGCTCTTTCACTTCCCCGGAGGATATCGTAGAGACATTAACAAGAGCAACAAAAATAGGTAAACAAGACTTAAGAGTGCGGATGGTAGAAGAATGTGTGTGTGGATGAGTGTATCTTACGTAAACACTGCCGAATCCTAGCCACGCTGCTACAGTCCAAGGCTGCAGGGCCACACATGGTCCTAGCCAAGCTGCTACAATCCTAGGCTGCGGGGACATACATGGTTCTATCCACGCTGCTACAATCCTAGGCAGCAGGGACACACACATGGTTCTAGAAAGCTACAATCCAACACTGCAGGGATGAACGTGGTCCTAGCCATGCTAACAAAATCCTAGACTATGACGACACACATGGTTCTAGCCACACTGCTACAATCCTATGCTGCGAAGGACACACGTGGTCATAAAGAGGCTCCTACAATCTTAGACTGTGAGGACACACATGGTTATAACCACACTGCTACAATCCTAGGCTGCGGGGACACACGTGGTCAAAGCCACACTGCTGCAATCCTAGGCTCATGGGAGGCACCTGGTCGTAGCCACACTGCTACAATCCTAGGCTGTGGGAACACACGTGGTTCTAGCCATGCTGCCACAATCCTAGGCTGCGGAGAGGCACGTGGTCCAAGCCATGCTGTTACAATCATAGGCTGCGAGGACACACGTCCTCCTAGCGACGCTGATTCAATCCTAGGCTGCGGAGACACACGTGGTCCTAGCAACGCTTCTACAGTCCGAGGATTCAGGGGCACACATGGTCCTAGCCATGATGCTACAATCCTAGGTTGTGGGGACACACATGGTCCTAGCCACGTTGCTACAGTCCTAGGCCACATGGGCACACATGGTCCTAGCAACGCTGCTACAATTCTAGGCAGTGAGGACACATGTGGTTCTAGTCACGCTGCTACAATCCTAGGGTGAGGGAACACACATGGTCCTAGCCACACTGCTACAATCCTAGGCTGCGGGGATACACATGGTACTATCCACACTGCTACAATTCTAGGGAGTGGGGATACACGTGGTCCTAGCCACGCTGTTTCAATGCTAGGCTGCCGGGACACACGTGGTGCTAAAATCCTAGACTGAAGGGGCCCACGTGGTTCTAGCCACAGTGCTATAGTAATAGGTTTTGGGGACACACTTGGTCCTAGCCATGCTGCTACAATCTTATGCTACACGGGCACACTTGGTCCTAGCAACGCTGCTATAATCCTAGGCTGCAGGGACACACATGGTCTTATCCACAGTGCTACAATCCTAGGCTGCAGGGACACAGATGATCCTAGCCATGCTGCTACAATTCTAGGGTGCGGTGATACTCGTGGTCCTAGCCACGCTGCTTCATTCCTAGGCTACCGGCACACACGTTGTGCTGGCCATGCTGCTAAAATCCTAGGCTGCAGAGGCACACACAGTCCTAGCCATGTTGCTACAATCCCAGGCTGCAGGGTCATATGTTGTCCTAGCCACTAAGGCAAAATCCTAGGCTGCAGGGGCAGACGTGGTCCTTTCCACGCTGCCACAATCCTAAGCTGTGAGGACACACGTGGTCCTTGCCACGATGCTACAATTTTAGGCTGCGAGGAAACACGTGGTCTTAGTCAAGTTGCTACAATCCGAGGCTTCTGGGACACACCTTCTCCTAGCCACACTGCTACAACCCTAGGCTGCGGGGACACGTGATCCGAGCCATGCTGCTACAATCCTAGGCTGCAGGGGCACACGAGGTCCTAGCCATGCTGCCTCAATCCTAGGCTGTGAGGGCACACATGTTTCCTAGCCACGCTGCTACAGTCCTAGGTGGCAGGGGCACACGTGGTCATAGCTACGCTGATACAATTCTACGCTAAAGGGGCACACGTTGTCCTAGCCACCTTGTTATAATCCAAGGGTGCGGGGACACATATGGTCCTAGCCACACTGCTACAATCATAGACTGCGGGGGCAAAGGTGGTCCTAGCCATTCTGGTACAATTTTAGGCTGCAGGGGCACAAGTGGTCCTAGAAACGCTGATACAATCCTTGTATATTGGGACACATGTGGCCCTAGGCATCCTGCTACAATCTTAGGCTGCAGGGACACACATGGCCCTAGCCATGCTGCTACAGCCCTATGCTGCAGGGGCACTCGTAGTCCTAGCCAAGATGCTACAATCCTAGGCTGCATGGACACACATGGTTCCAGCCACACTGCTACAATCCTACTCTGCCTGGACACGCGTGGTCCCAGACATGCTGCTACAATCCTTGGCTGCGGGGACACACGTGGCCCTAGCCACTCTGCTTCAATCCTAGGCTGCCGGGACACACGTGATGATACGCATGCTGCTACAATCCTTGGCTACAGGGGCACACGTAGTTCTAGCCATGTTGCTACAATCCTAGGCTGCAGCCACACACGTGATCCTAGTCACTCTGTTACAGTCCAAGGCTACAGAGGCACACGTGGTCCTAGCAACAATCCTATTCTGCGGGCCACACGTGGTCCTAGACACACTGCTACAATCCAAGGCTGCAGTGATAAACACATAGTCCTAGCCACGCTGCTACAATCCTAGGTTGCAGTGACATACGTGGTCTTAGCAACACTGGTACAATCCTAGGATTCGGGGACACATGTGGTCCCATCTACTCTGCTTCAATCCTAGGATGGGGGAAAAAGTGTTTCTAGCCACACTTCTACAATCCTCACCTGCGGATACACAGGTGGTCCTAGCCATGCTGCTACAATCCTAGGCTATGCAGTCACATGTGTTCCTAACAACACTGCTACAATCCTAGACTGCAGGTACACACATGGTCCTAGCCACGCTGCTACAATTCCCAACTGCGGCGACACATGTGGTCCTAGCCACAGTCCTACAATCCAAAACTCTGGAGACACATGTGATCTTGGACACACTGCTACAATCCTAGGCAGTGGAGACACGTGATCATAGCCACGGTGCTAAAATCCTCGCCTGAGGGGACACACACAATCCTACCCACGCTCCTACAATAATCCCCTGCGGGGACAAACATGGTCTTGGCCACACTGCTAAATCCTAATCTGTGCGGACAATTGAGGGCCAAGGCACGCTGCTACAGTCGTATGCTTCAGGGACACACATGATTGCAGGCAAGCTGCTAGAATCCTAGGCTGTAGGGACACAGTGGTCCTAGCAATACTGCTACAATCCTCTGATGCGGGGACAGATGTTGTCCTAGCCACACTGCTGCAATCCTCCCCTGAGGGGGCACACGTGGGCCTAGCAAGACTGCTACAATCCTAGGCTGCTGGGACACATGTGGTCATAGCAAGGCTGCTGCAATCCTCCCCAACAGGGACACACGTGGTCCAAGCCATGCTGCTACTGTCCTAGGCTGCAGGGGCACACGATGTTCTAGCCACGCTGCCTCAATCATAGGCAGTGAGGGCACACATGGTCCTACCCACACTGCTACAATCCTAGGCTGTGGAGACACACTTGGTCCTTGCCACGATGCTACAATCCTAGGCTGTGGGGACACACGTGGTCATAGCCACGCTGCTACAGTCAGAGGCTGCTGGGACTCACGTTCTCCTAGCCACACTGCTACAACCCTAGGCTGCGGGGATGTGATCCATGCCATGCTGCTACAATTCTAGGCTACAGGGGCACATGTAGTCCTAACCACGCTGCTACAATTCTGAACTACATGGTCCAAGATGTTACAGTCCTAGCCTGAAGGGACAAGCATGGTCCCAGCCATGCTGCTACAGTCTTGGGCTTGTGGGACACAAGTGGTGCTGACAATGCTGCTAAAATCCTAGGCTGCAGGGGCACACGTGGTCCTAACCTGAATCCTAGGCTTTGGGGACACATGTGGTCCTACCCACACTGCTACAATCCAAGGCTGCAGGGACACATATGGTCCTAGCCACGCTGCTTCAATCCTGGTGGTTGGTTGGTGGTTGGTGGTTGTTTGTCCTTCGATTCGACGAGGACCATCTAGTCATCCTGGGGTTGATGTTGGTGGGTACGCAGATGACTTGTCAGGCCAATCCGTGAACGAAACGTTCTCTGGCAGTGTGGACAGGGAAGGGTGGTGGCATCCAGGGGTCTGATGGCTCTGGTCTTCCTCGCCTGCCTGCGCTGCTCAGCTAGTGAGATTCTGCTTGCCTCGCAGGATGTTGCCCCTTTCTGGACAACTGCTTGCCAGTCACTCCTGTCCTGAGCTATCAGCTCCCACATGGTGTGGTTGATGGTGAAAGCTATCAGAGCAGTCTTAAGGGTGTCCTTGTAGCGCTTCTTTTGGCCTCCTTGAGAGCGCTTTCCATGCTGCAGTTTGCCAAACAAGAGTTTCTTTGGCAGCCGGTGGTCTGGCATGCGAGCAACGTGACCTGCCCAGCGAAGCTGTGTCTACATTAGGATGGTGTAGATGCTAGGCAGGCCAGCTGTAGTCAGCATTTCTGTGTCTGGGATTTTATCTTTCTTCAATCCTAGGCAACAGGGACAAACATGGTCCTAGCCATGCTGCTACAGTCCTAGGCTGTTGGAACACACGTGATCCTAGCCATGCTGCTACAGTCTTAGGCTACAGGGACACACATGGTCCTAGCCAAGCTTGTACAGTCCTAGGCTGCAGTGTCACATGTGGTCTTAGCCATGCTGCTAAAATCCAAGGCTGCAAGGGCACACTTGGTCCTAGCCACACTGCTACATTCCTAGGATGTGGGGACACACATGATTCTAGCCATGCTGCTACAGTTATAGGCTGCAGGGACACATGTGGTCGAAGCTACAATCCAAGGCTGCGGGGACACACGTGGTCCTAGCCACACTGTTACAGTCATAGGCTGCAGGGGCACACGTGGTCCTATCCACGTTGCTACAATCATAGGCTGCAGGGGCACACGTGGTGTTAGCCACACTGCTTCAGTCCTCGGCTGTAGGGACACAGGTTGTCCTTGTCACGCTGCTACAATCCGAGGTTGCAGGTACACACGTGGTCCTTGTCACACTGCTACAATCCTAGGCTGAAGGGACAAAAGTGGTCCTAGCAATGCTGCTAGAATCTTGGTCAGTGGGGACAGACGTAGTCCTACCCATGCTGATACAATCCTCGGCTGTAGGGGCAAACGTGGTCCTAACCACGCTGCTTCAATTCTAGGCAACAGGGGCACACTTGGTCCTAGCCACGCTGCTACAGTCCTAGGTTGCAGGAACACACATGGTCCTATCCTCACTGCTACAGTTCTAGGCTGCTGGGGCACACGTGGTCCTAGACATGCTGCTACAATCCTAGGCTGCGGGGACACATTTGGTCCAATCCACACTGCTGCGATCAAAGATTGCGAGGACACACATAGTCCTAGCCATGCTGCTACAAACCTAGGCTGCATGCACATGTATGGTCCTAGCCACACTGCTACAATTTTAAGCTGCAGGGGCACACGTGGTCCTAGCCACGCTGCTGCAGACCTAGGGTGAAGGGACACACCTGTTCCTATCTACGCTGCTGCAGTCCTAGGTTGCACGGGCACACGTGGTTCTAGCAACGCTGCTACAATCCAAGGCTGCATGGACACACTTGGTCCTAGCCACGCTGCTTCATTCCTAGGCTACCGGCACACACATTGTGCTGGCCATGCTGCTAAAATCCTAGGCTGCAGAGGCACACGTAGTCCTAGCTATGTTGCTACAATCCCAGGCTGCAGGGTCATATGTTGTCCTAGCCACAAAGGTAAAATCCTAGGCTGCAGGGGCAGACATGGTCCTTTCCACGCTGCCACAATCCTAAGCTGTGAGGACACACGTGGTCCTTGCCACGATGCTACAATATTAGGCTGCGAGGAAACACGTGGTCTTAGCCAAGTTGCTACAATCCGAGGCTTCTGGGACACACCTTCTCCTAGCCACACTGCTACAACCCTAGGCTGCGGGGACACGTGATCCGAGCCATGCTGCTACAATCCTAGGCTGCAGGGGCACACGAGGTCCTAGCCACGCTGCCTCAATCCTAGGCTGTGAGGGCACACATGTTTCCTAGCCACGCTGCTACAGTCCTAGGTGGCAGGGGCACACGTGGTCATAGCTACGCTGATACAATTCTACGCTAAAGGGGCACACGTTGTCCTAGCCACCTTGTTATAATCCAAGGGTGCGGGGACACATATGGTCCTAGCCACACTGCTACAATCATAGACTGCGGGGGCAAACGTGGTCCTAGCCATTCTGGTACAATCTTAGGCTGCAGGGGCACAAGTGGTCCTAGAAACGCTGATACAATCCTTGTATATTGGGACACATGTGGCCCTAGGCATCCTGCTACAATCTTAGGCTGCAGGGACACACATGGCCCTAGCCATGCTGCTACAGCCCTATGCTGCAGGGGCACTCGTAGTCCTAGCCAATATGCTACAATCCTAGGCTGCATGGACACACATGGTTCCAGCCACACTGCTACAATCCTACTCTGCCTGGACACGCGTGGTCCCAGACATGCTGCTACAATCCTTGGCTGCGGGGACACACGTGGCCCTAGCCACTCTGCTTCAATCCTAGGCTGCCGGGACACACGTGATGATACGCATGCTGCTACAATCCTTGGCTACAGGGGCACACGTAGTTCTAGCCATGTTGCTACAATCCTAGGCTGCAGCCACACACGTGATCCTAGTCACTCTGTTACAGTCCAAGGCTACAGAGGCACACATGGTCCTAGCAACAATAATATTCTGCAGGCCATATGTGGTCCTAGACACACTGCTACAATCCAAGGCTGCAGTGATAAACACATAGTCCTAGCCACGCTGCTACAATCCTAGTTTGCAGTGACACACATGGTCTTAGCAACACTGGTACAATCCTAGGATTCGGGGACACATGTGGTCCCATCTACGCTACTTCAATCCTAGGATGGGGGAAAAAGTGTTTCTAGCCACACTTCTACAATCCACACCTGCAGATACACAGGTGGTCCTAGCCATGCTGCTACAATCCTAGGCTATGCAGTCATATGTGTTCCTAACAACACTGCTACAATCCTAGACTGCAGGTACACACATGGTCCTAGCCACGCTGCTACAATTCCCACCTGCGGCGACACATGTGGTCCTAGCCACAGTCCTACAATCCAAAACTCTGGAGACACATGTGATCTTGGACCCACTGCTACAATCCTAGGCAGTGGAGACACGTGATCGTAGCCACGGTGCTAAAATCCTCACCTGAGAGGATACACACAATCCTACCCACGCTCCTACAATAATCCCCTGCAGGGACAAACGTGGTCTTGGCCACACTGCTAAATCCTAGGCTGTGCGGACAATTGAGGGCCAAGGCACGCTGCTACAGTCGTATGCTTCAGGGACACACATGATTGCAGGCAAGCTGCTAGAATCCTAGGCTGTAGGGACACAGTGGTCCTAGCAATACTGCTACAATCCTCTGATGCGGGGACAGATGTTGTCCTAGCCACACTGCTGCAATCCTCCCCTGAGGGGGCACACGTGGTCCTAGCAAGACTGCTACAATCCTAGGCTGCTGGGACACATGTGGTCATAGCAACGCTGCTGCAATCCTCCCCAACAGGGACACACGTGGTCCTAGCCATGCTGCTACTGTCCTAGGCTGCAGGGGCACACGAGGTTCTAGCCACGCTGCCTCAATCCTAGGCAGTGAGGGCACACATGGTCCTACCCACACTGCTACAATCCTAGGCTGTGGGGACACACTTGGTCCTTGCCACGATGCTACAATCCTAGGCTGTGGGGACACACGTGGTCATAGCCACGCTGCTACAGTCAGAGGCTGCTGGGACTCACGTTCTCCTAGCCACACTGCTACAACCCTAGGCTGCGGGGATATGTGATCCATGCCATGCTGCTACAATTCTAGGCTACAGGGGCACATGTAGTCCTAACCACGCTGCTACAATTCCGATCTACATGGTCCAAGATGTTACAGTCCTAGCCTGAAGGGACAAGCATGGTCCCAGCCATGCTGCTACAGTCTTGGGCTTGTGGGACACAAGTGGTGCTGACAATGCTGCTAAAATCCTAGGCTGCAGGGGCACACGTGGTCCTAACCAGAATCCTAGGCTTTGGGGACACATGTGGTCCTACCCACACTGCTACAATCCAAGGCTGCAGGGACACATATGGTCCTAGCCACGCTGCTTCAATCCTGGTGGTTGGTTGGTGGTTGGTGGTTGTTTGTCCGTCGATTTGACGAGGACCATCTAGTCATCCTGGGGTTGATGTTGGTGGGTACGCAGATGACTTGTCAGGCCAATCCGTGAACGAAACGTTCTCTGGCAGTGTGGACAGGGAAGGGTGGTGGCATCCAGGGGTCTGATGGCTCTGGTCTTCCTCGCCTGCCTGCGCTGCTCAGCTAGTGAGATTCTGCTTGCCTCGCAGGATGTTGCCCCTTTCTGGACAACTGCTCGCCAGTCACTCCTGTCCTGAGCTATCAGCTCCCACATGGTGTGGTTGATGGTGAAAGCTATCAGAGCAGTCTTAAGGGTGTCCTTGTAGCGCTTGTTTTGGCCTCCTTGAGAGCGCTTTCCATTCTGCCGTTTGCCAAACAAAAGTTTCTTTGGCAGCCGGTGGTCTGGCATGCGAGCAACGTGACCTGCCCAGCGAAGCTGTGTCTACATTAGGATGGTGTAGATGCTAGGCAGGCCAGCTGTAGTCAGCACTTCTGTGTCTGGGATTTTATCTTTCTTCAATCCTAGGCAACAGGGACAAACATGGTCCTAGCCATGCTGCTACAGTCCTAGGCTGTTGGAACACACGTGATCCTAGCCATGCTGCTACAGTCTTAGGCTACAGGGACACACATGGTCCTAGCCAAGCTTGTACAGTCCTAGGCTGCAGTGTCACACGTGGTCTTAGCCTTGCTGCTAAAATCCAAGGCTGCAAGGGCACACTTGGTCCTAGCCACGCTGCTACAATCCTAGGATGTGGGGACACACGTGATTCTAGCCATGCTGCTACAGTTATAGGCTGCAGGGACACACGTGGTCGAAGCTACAATCCAAGGCTGCGGGGACACACGTGGTCCTAGCCACACTGTTACAGTCATAGGCTGCAGAGGCACACGTGGTCCTATCCACGTTGCTACAATCGTAGGGTGCAGGGGCACACGTGGTCTTAGCCACACTGCTTCAATCCTCGGCTGTGGGGACACAGGTTGTCCTTGTCATGCTGCTACAATCCGAGGTTGCAGGTACACACGTGGTCCTTGTCACACTGCTACAATCCTAGGCTGAAGGGACAAAAGTGGTCCTAGCCACGCTGCTACAATCTTGGTCAGTGGGGACAGATGTAGTCCTACCCATGCTGATACAATCCTCGGCTGTAGGAGCAAGCGTGGTCCTAACCACGCTGCTTCAATTCTAGGCAACAGGGGCACACGTGGTCCTAGCCACGCTGCTACAGTCCTAGGTTGCAGGAACACACATGGTCCTATCCTCACTGCTACAGTTCTAGGCTGCTGGGGCACACGTGGTCCTAGACATGCTGCTACAGTCCTAGGCTGCGGGGACACATTTGGTCCAATCCACACTGCTGCGATCATAGATTGCGAGGACACACATGGTCCTAGCCATGCTGCTACAAACCTAGGCTGCATGCACATGTATGGTCCTAGCCACACTGCTACAATTTTAAGCTGCAGGGGCACACGTGGTCCTAGCCATGCTGCTGCAGACCTAGGGTGAAGGGACACACCTGTTCCTATCTACGCTGCTGCAGTCCTAGGTTGCACGGGCACATGTGGTTCTTGCAACGCTGCTACACTCCAAGGCTGCATGGACACACTTGGTCCTAGCCACACTGCTTCAATCCTAGGCTGCCGGTACACACGTAGTCCTAGCTACGCTGTTACAATGCTAGGCTGCAGGGGCACACTTTGTCTTATCCATGCAGCTGCAATCCTAGGCTGAAGGGACACATGTGGTCCTAGCCACAATCTCAGGCTATGCAATCCTAGGTTGCAAGGGTACACATTGTCCTAGCCATGCTGCTATAATCCTCGGCTGTGTGGACACACATGGTCCAAGCCACACTGCTGTAATCCTCCCCTGCATGGACACGTGGTCCTAGCCACACGGCTACAGTCCTCTCCTGCAGGGACACAGGTGGTCTGAGCCTCACTTCTATAATCCTAGTCTGTGGGGACACATGTGGTCGTCGATACGCTGTTTCAATCCTCCACTGAGGGAACAAATGTAGTCTTAGCCACGCTGCTACAATCCTTCCCTGCTGGGACATACATGGTCCTTGCCACACTGATACAATCGTAGGCTGTGGGGAAACATGTGGTAATAGCCACGCTGCTACAATCCTAGGCTACGGGGACATATGTGGTTCAGGCCAGGCTGCTACAATCCTAGGCTAGAGGGACACACATGGTTCTACGCATGCTGCTACAATCCTTGGCTGTGGGGACACATTATCCCAGCGATGCTGCTTCAGTCCTAGGCTGCTGGGACACATGTGGTCATAGCCACGCTGCTACAATCCTAGGTTGCAGGGACACACGTGGTCATAGCCTCGCTTCTACAATCATTCCCTGCGGGGACACATGTGGTCCCTGCCACACTGCTACAATCCTAGGCTGCAGTGACACACATGGTCCTGTCAGCATAGTTGCTGATCCTCGTTACATGTGTTTACATAGAAGATCCTTAGGTCTAGTGACTGTATGACGTCACGGGATGCGCATGAGTTAGTGGGACACTCTGCCTCGCTCTCAGTCGACGCTTAGACCTACCAGGCAGTAACACGGCAGGCTCGGCCTCCCTTACCACAGTCTGACAATACATAGCATTACCATCCAACAAGTGTGTTTATCTTCAACCGTCATATCTCCTTAAGAACCCCCATAACAAATTGGTGCCAGCGGTGTGGGCATAAAATTGATAATTATGCCGATGCACGGAGATTTCTCTCAGCCTAGGATGGACATCTCGTTTGGTCAGTAGGCCGACCAAGCCAGCCAGGTACCCCCTCAAGCCTCTACCAGCCTCTACACTATTCACTGGTCAGTCTCCTTGTATTAATGTTTATCTGTTTATTTGCATCACTCCCGAGGGGTTGACCTGAGTTTTTAAAGTAAGCCAAGCTACTAAGCCAGTCTTTGGTGGGGGAGTCAGTCAGAACAAGCCAGCCAGCCAAAGCCTTACACCATCCAGCCTTGTATGCCAAGCCAGCTTTCCACCCCTGCTGTGCTCATCATTAGAAGTTATCAGGCTGTTCTGTGTGAAGGGTTAAGCCAAGCCAGCCAACAACTAACCCAGGTGATTAACCCAGTGCTCAAGCAAGCCACGTGGGTACAGTCTTCTTCATTGCTTTGTGCTTCAAGTTCAAGCCATTCTGTGTGCTTTATAACCCCTGTGGTGTTGTGGTATTTCGTGGGTTTGTTTTAAGCCAGCCAGGCTTAGAATATTTTTTCGTGCCTAGTGAGGGTGTCCCCAGTGAGGCTTACGCCATTCATCCCATAGGCCAAGTCACCACGCGGTGTCTCGCCACCGCCCTGCCTCACCCACTCACCCAACCACTACCACTGTTTTGTACCCTTATTACTGGTTCTAGCACCATATTTTAAGGACCACATAGGGGGTCAAGAGCCAGAGTGTGTTTTCTTGTCAGTGGCGCCATCGTTAAAAGCCTCCTGTGTGAGTCCATCGTCGATTTAAGTGCAAAATTCTACGATCACATGTGAAGTAGTAGCAAACGCAGTCAGCCACCAGTCACCACCTCTTCCCTTCACTACCATCAACCTCATTCTTCACCAATGTCACTACAGTGATAATATTTTTCATAGAGACATTTGCAAGTGTTGAGACATTTTTTTTTTGTCTTTCCAGTGATTTTCTTAGTGGCATTCAGTAACTCTTGATTAGACTCAGAGTTTATTATATACTGCTTGCAATATTTTTTTCTCTTCTTAATTCAGTGTTAATTTTCGTGCACTATTTTATGTCTGTTGTGTTGTGCTTCTTTTTTTTTATACTTGAAGTAAGTACCTTAGTGTTTTTCCTTGTTGTGTGCAACATATAAGCAGTATAGAATTTGTGTTACACTTCACAATTACCTTGTGTCCACAGTATTGCAGTGAAGTAATTCAGTAGTTTATTACCTTATATTCTGCATCACAACTCAGTGTTGTCTGTTATATTTTTCTCCCAGCATTTGTGTATTTTTGCTGTTTTGTTTTCTTTCTTTTTCCATTTTATTTTTCTCTGTGTGTTGAACATTCTTGTGTTAATTCTTTTCATTTAACCAGTGTCTAGTTTGTCTTATCTCCACAAACAATAGTGCCATTATTTTATGCAAACAAGACAATTATTTTCCAAGTTTTCATACCTCAAGTTTCATAGCAAGAATATTCTAGTATTGTGTTTATATTGATGTGTTGTGTTCTGCATCACTGTAAGTGTTCAAACCTTTTTGTTCTGTGTTTTTGCACCTATTATTTTTTATATTTCATTGAACAAATTCACTCTTAGTGTTCACTCAGTTCACTCATTGATGATATTTTCTTTTCTTGTAAACTGTATTTTCTTGTGTGTGTATTTTTTTTATCATTGCACATTGACTCATTTTGCAATAATTCTTGTGCAAACATTGTGTTGCCATTAAAATTTTTCTTTCAGAAATTTTATGTAGTGTTGTGCAGTACTTTTGATTAGTAATTGTTATTTGCAATATTGCTGCAGTTTATTTCAGTGCAGTTTCATATGCTCTTTTCTGTGCATAATATTTTATTCTTTGTGTGCCATTTTATTTTCCTTTTAGTGAATTGTTTTCCCTGTTTGTTTTAATTTTGCACAAGCTTTATTGAGTCTATTTTAACATTTTTGATTGATTCATCATTTATTGTTGAATTTTCTCATTGCATTGAGAGTAAAGTCAACTCACTGTGCCATTAATTCAATTTAAAGTAAATTTGAATAAATTGATTTGAGTAAAGCACAGTTTCTCTTAATTTTCAAAGTGTTGCTTATTCAGTTGAATATTTTCTTTTGTTAGTGTGAGTTTTCCTTGCTTACAGTGTCACTTATTTTTTTTTAAATAAGCAATTTATTCCCGTTTAAGCTTATTGTGTCATTCTCTCTATTTTTTTTTTTTTTTTGCCTTTATGTCCTTGAGTAAGTTCCCTGAAAATATGTCCCAGTCACTTTTGAATGTTCACTTAGTGTATCATGCCAGTCAAAGTCAATATGAATCAGTCCACAGTACCAATATTCCCTTACTGACTGGAAGACAATACCTAGCCCTTGAGCAATGTGTTTGTTCTCAGAGCTTGTATCTGATATTTGTTAAAGTGCTGTGAAATGTGAAGTTCAGATTAAGTTCCTATAGATCCGTGAATTACTTATTAACGTAGCCGAGTGGTCAGGCACTAGTAACCCTGTCACTCCCATCTGTGCTCCACCTACACCTTCAGATATGCAAGATAGTGTATTGCCTCAAGTGTCTGAGGACACTCAGACTGCTTTGAGTGCTCAGTCTATCCCTGCAATGTCTGCTAGTCCAAGTAGTAGTTTCTCCACAGGGGACGCCTTGTCGGAAAACGATTACTTGTTGATGCCACATGCCGACTGCAGAAAGACGTCTCTGTTGCGGCTAGTGCTCTCACTAGAGTGTCTGTTGTTATTCCTAGTGTTCCAGATGGTGATAACGTCCCAGTTGACAGTGATTCCTGCAAGGTCAAGGGCTTATTTGTTGAACCTTCCTTACACATTGTAAGAGACAGTAAGATCCATTTATTCCTTGCTAACACTTTGGGTCACAGTGTTCGTCTCAGAGCAAATACTAATCTTGTTGACCTAGTTCACTATCCTTACCCTGTTCAAATACAGAATGACGTGCCACCTGACCAGTGGGTCGGTGCTATTTCAACAGGGGAGACCTCATCCACTTCACTGGATCAATCCATTCCACCAGTTGAGGAGAAAGACTTAGCTCCCACTGACTTCCCAGACGAAGTCAAGCGTTTGTTGACTTTGTTGAACAAACATCGTAAAGCCACTGCCTTACCAGGTGAGAAGATGGGTATAACGAACTTATTGTCCCATCGTATTCCATTTGAACCTGGTACTAGACCTATCTATATACCTGCGTACAGAATGCCTCATTCCCAAGTTGCTGTCACAGAAGAATTGATCAGTCAAATGTTTGATGATGGAGTGATTGCACCTAGCAATTCACCCTGGAATGTGCCCTTGATCCTAGTGCCTAAGAAGGATGGTACTTGGCGCCTGGTGATTGACTTTAGGAAGTTTAATGTGAAAACTATTCCAGATTGCTTCCCACTTCCTGTACTGGGTGATCTTTTACACAACATTGGAGATAAAGTCTTCTTGACCCTGGACTTGTTACAAGGGTTTTGGCAAGTACCTCTTCACGAGGACAGCCAAGAGTTAACAGCATTCTCCTCTCCCACAAGTCATTATCACTTCCTTCGAATGGCTTTTGGATTACGATCCTCTCCTATCACATTCTCTAGACTCATGACCAATATCTTTAGAGGTCTCATAGGTAAAGCACTTATGGTGTACTTAGATGTCATGATAATCATGTCTGAAGATATGGATACACATAAGAACATAAGAACATAAGAAAGGAGGAACACAGCAGGAGGCCTGCTGGCCCATACTAGGCAGGTCCTTTACAATTCATCCCACTAACAAACATTTGCCCAACCCAATTTTCAATGCCACCCAAGAAATAAGCTCTGATGTAAAAGTCCCACTCAAATCCAACCCCTCCCACTCATGTACTTATCCAACCTAGATTTGAAACTACCCAAAGTCCCAGCCTCAATAACCCAACTAGGTAGACTGTTCCACTCATCAACTACCCTATTTCCAAACCAATACTTTCCTATGTCCTTTCTAAATCTAAACTTATCTAATTTAAATCCATTACTGCAGGTTCTCTCTTGGAGAGACATCCTCAAGACCTTATTAATATCCCCTTTATTAATACCTATCTTCCACTTATACACTTCGATCAGGTCTCCCCTCATTCTTCGTCTAACAAGTGAATGTAACTTAAGAGTCTTCAATCTTTCTTCATAAGGAAGATTTCTAATGCTATGTATTAATTTAGTCATCCTAGGCTGAATGTTTTCTAACGAATTTATGTCCATTTTGTAATACGGAGGCCAGAACTGAGCTGCATAATCTAGGTGAGGCCTTACTAATGATGTATAAAGCTGCAGTATGACCTCTGGACTTCTGTTGCTTACACTTCTTGATAAAAATCCCAGTAATCTATTTGCCTTATTATGTACGCATAGGCATTGCTGTCTTGGTTTAAGGTTGCTGCTCACCATAACCCCCAAGTCCTTTTCGCAATCTGTATGGCTAAGTTCTACATCATTTAACTTATAAGTACTAGGGTTATGGGCACTCCCAAGCTTCAGAACCTTGCATTTATCTACACTGAACTGCATCTGCCACTTTTCTGACCAAGAATAGAGTTTGTTTAAATCCTCCTGAAGTTCCATAACATCTACGTTTGAATCAATTATCCTACCTATCTTTGTGTCATCGGCGAATTTGCTCATATCACTAGTAATTCCCTCATCAAGATCATTGATATATATTATAAACAACAACGGGCCCAAGACTGATCCCTGTCGAACGCCACTTGTTACAGATCCCCACTCGGATTTAACCCCATTTATGGACACTCTCTGCTTCCTGTCAGTGAGCCATGACTCGATCCACGAGAGCACTTTTCCCCCAATGCCATGAGCTGCCACTTTCTTTAACAGTCTATGGTGCGGAACTCTATCAAAAGCCTTACTAAAATCTAAGTAAATAATATCAAATTCTTTACTGTGGTCAACAGCCTCAAAAGCTTTACTGAAGAAAGTTAATAAATTAGTTAGACAAGACCGGCCTCTTGTGAATCCATGCTGAGTATCATTAATCAAGCTATGCTTATCAAGATGGCTTCTTATAATCTCAGCTATAATTGACTCTAGTAAGATAAGATAAGATAAGATAAGATTTCGTTAGGATTTTTAACCCCGGAGGGTTAGCCACCCAGGTTAACCCAAGAAAGTCAGTGCGTCATCGAGGACTGTCTAACTTATTTCCATTGGGGTCCTTAATCTTGTCCCCCAGGATGCGACCCACACCAGTCGACTAACACCCAGGTACCTATTTGCTGCTAGGTGAACAGGACAATAGGTGTAAGGAAACGTGTCGAAATGTTTCCACCCGCCGGGAATCGAACCCGGGCCCTCCGTGTGTGAAGCGGGAGCTTTAGCCACCAGGCCACCGGGCCTACAATTGAGGTCAGGCTTATTGGGCGGTAATTTGACGGTAACGACTTGTCCCCTGTTTTAAAAATAGGAGTTACATTAGCCATCTTCCACATATCAGACACTACACCTGTTTGAAGAGATAAATTAAAAATATTAGTTAATGGTTCACAGAGTTCCATTTTGCATTCCTTAAGAACCCTTGAAAAAACCTCATCAGAACCCGGCGACTTATTTTGCTTCAGTCTGTCTATCTGCTTCACAACCATCTCACTAGTGACTGTGATGTTACATAATTTATCTTCTTCTAGCCCACTGCAAAAATTAATTACTGGAATATTGTTAGTGTCTTCCTGTGTAAAAACTGAGAGAAAATAATTATTTAAAATCAAGCACATTTCATTCTCTTTGTCAGTAAGGTGCCCATAGTTATTTTTAAGGGGACCTCTCTTATCTCTAACTTTTGTTCTATAGACCTGGAAAAAACTTTTTGGGTTAGTTTTAGAATCGCTAGCAACTTTAATTTCATAGTCCCTTTTAGCTTTTCTTATCCCCTTTTTAATGTCCCTCTTAATGTCAATATACTGATTCATAAGATGACCCTCACCTCTTTTGATACGCCTATAAATTCCTTTCTTATGCCCTAGTAGATATTTGAGCCTATTATTCATCCATTTTGGGTCATTTCTATTTGATCTAATTTCTTTATATGGGATAAACGCTCTTTGAGCAGCATGTATAGTGTTCAGAAAACTGTCATATTGATAGCTCTCTTCGTTACCCCAGTCAACAGATGATAAGTGTTCTCTAAGCCCATCGTAATCTGCTAAGCGAAAATCTGGGACTGTTACTGAGTTATCGCTACTATCGTAGTTCCATTCAGTGCTAAATGTAATTGATTTGTGGTCGCTAGCACCCAGTTCCTCTGAAATTTCTAAATTATTAACAAGGGATTCATTGTTTGCCATAACTAAGTCAAGCAGGTTATTTCCCCTTGTAGGTTCTGTCACAAACTGCTTCAAAAAACAATCCTGAAATACTTCTAAGAAGTCGTATGATTCTAAATTCCCAGTCAAGAAATTCCAATCAACATGACTAAAGTTAAAGTCTCCTAGAATTACTACATTATTGTGCCTTGTGGCCTTAACAATTTCCTCCCATAGTAGTCTCCCTTGGTCCCTATCTAAGTTTGGGGGACGGTATATCACCCCTAAAATCAGTTTTTCATGCCCCTCTGAAAATTCTATCCAAACAGACTCTGTATGTGTTACTTCAGACTTAATACCCGTTTTTATGCAACAGTTCAAGCGATCTCGGACATACAATGCCACCCCTCCCCCCCTCCCAATACTTCTATCTTCTTGGAACAATTTAAAACCCTGAATGTGACATTCCGCAGGCATGTCCCGACTTTTTGAATTAAACCACGTCTCAGTTAAGGCAAATACATCAATGTTACCTACACTAGCAACTAATCTCAACTCGTCTATCTTTTTCCTAGCACTATGGCAATTAGCATAATAAACATTGAAAGACTCTCCTTTCTCTTTACCCTTCCTGCTCATTTCTATTTTTCTATCCAAACAGACTCTGTATGTGTTACTTCAGACTTAATACCCGTTTTTATGCAACAGTTCAAGCGATCTCGGACACACAATGCCACCCCACCCCCCTTCCCAATACTTCTATCTTCTTGGAACAATTTAAAACCCTGAATGTGACATTCCGCAGGCATGTCCCGACTTTTTGAATTAAACCACGTCTCAGTTAAGGCAAATACATCAATGTTACCTACACTAGCAACTAATCTCAACTCGTCTATCTTTTTCCTAGCACTACGGCAATTAGCATAATAAACATTGAAAGACTCTCCTTTCTCTTTACCCTTCCTGCTCATTTCTATTTTTCTACTAAACCTATTACTGTCCTTATCACCCAAGGTCCCTGGCTTTTCAATATCTATCTCGTTCTTATTATTACTAGTTCCCCTAGAACTCGTAATATTACTACACTGGGACTTCACTGTTTTCCTGCCAAAACCCATACCACTAACTATTCCTAGTTTAAAGTCCTAACTGCTCCCTCCACTGCAGTTGCCAGTGCTCCCACCCCACACCTAGATAAGTGAACCCCATCCCTAGCATACATGTCATTTCTGCCATAGAAGAGGTCCCAGTTGTCAATGAATGTTACCGCATTTTCCTTACAGTATTTGTCCAGCCAGCAATTGACACCAATTGCCCTGGACAACCATTCATTTCCAACTCCCCTCCTTGGCAAAATACCACATATGAGAGGGTTCCCACCCTTACTTCTAATTATTTCTATTGCTGACCTATACCTGCTAATCAGGTCCTCACTCCTACGTCTGCCAACATCGTTGCCTCCAGCACTGAGACAGATAATAGGATTGCTCCCATTACCTCTCATGATGTCATCCAGATGGCTAACAATATCCTCCATCCCAGCCCCAGGAAAGCAAACTCTCTGTCTCCTACTCCTGTCCTTCAAGCAGAACGCCCTATCCATATACCTAACTTGGCTATCCCCAACAACAACAATATTCGTACCTTCCTTAATGTCTTTCGTCGTGACATTCCCAGTAGTCGACTCACATTCGTCGGGTAGCACTGAGAATGTATTGGATGTTTCCACAACAGTTTCCACGGCAGTCTCTTTCATCTTCATCGTTTCTACCTTTCCATTCATCTTCTTGATCGTCAACTTCTTTCCCTGCTGTCCAGCCACTGACCAGTTTCCCTTCTTGACCTGAGGACTCATAACAGGAGGACTACTCCGAATCTTTTTGTTTTCCTCGGTCAGTCGCCGAATTTCCATATTCGCCAACCTCAATTCTTCCTTAAGCTGTTGGTAAAGTTGCTCGATGGAGGGCATCTTGCTTCAATTCTAGAGAGCGTGCAAACAGGTCTTCACAGAGCCAAGTACACGTCAACACTGCGCAAAAGCCAACTCAATCAGGAGCCATTGCACAGCATGTCCGCACGGCCCAATAGCAATGCGAACAATGAAAAGACTTGATATAATACTTGGTAAGCTTGAAGCCAATTTAAAGATCAAACTGTCTAAATGTCAATTTTTCAGATCAGAATCATGTAGTCACTCCTAGAGGGGTTACGACTGATCAAAGTAAAGTAACAGCAGTACTAAATTTTCCATCCACCAAAACTGCTGATACTGTAAGATCCTTTGTGGGTCTAGCAGGTTTCTATAGATCTTTCATTGCTAATTTTTCTTCAATAGCAGCTCCTCTAACTGAATTGCTTAAGAAAGATGCTCCTTTCGTTTGGACCTTCCGTCAAGAAAGAACATTCCAGACACTAAAAGAAAAGCTAATGTCCGCTACCATTTTGAAATTCCCAGATTTTTCAAAGCCCTTCTATCTGACAACTGATGCTAGTTCAATTGGCATAGGTGCCATATTAGCTCAGAAGAGTGATTGCAAGTACAATGCAGTTGCATTTGCTAGTAGAGTCCTCACGAAGGCTGAACATAATTATACAGTAACAGAGCAAGAAGCTTTAGCAATAGTATGGTTTTTAAAGCACTTCCGAGACATTATATACCAGTACCCTGTTCATGTCTTGACAGACCATGCACCTCTGATACCTTTATTCCAGAACAAACAACCTAGAAGGTTAGCCGGATGGATCTTGACTATCCAAGACCTTGACTATCCAAGGAGACTGGCAAGTCAAATGTAGTCGCAGATGCTTTATCGCAACATGTTAGTGTAGCTACTGCAGATCCTCCATTTACTGCCGAGGATGTCAAGAATTCCCAAAGAACAGATCCCATGTGGTCTGGTGTGATTCGATTCCTGCTCCAGGAAGATCTTATTCTGACTGTGAAGCCACCAGCACCCATTAGAGACTTTGTAATGAGTCAAGAATTACTGTATCGAACAGCCGAGCTGGGTACTCCAAGCAGAAGAGTATACCTGTTAGTAATTCCACAGTCACTAGTGAATGTAGCTTTACAGCTAGTTCATGACGCACCAGGTGTTGCACACCCTGGTATGGATCGTTCTGTGAAACAAGCCAGAATGAAGTACTTTTGGCCACGTATGGCAACTGACATTTCAGAGTATGTTAAGAAATGTAGTGTTTGCATGCAGCATGAAGGAAATGTCAATGATCCTAATCCAATCCAGGTGTATCCAACTACTAGCGAACCGTTGGAAAGAGTTGCCCTTGATTTGTTAACCAAATTTAAATGTTCCCTCCAAGGCAACAAACATATGTGTCTTATGGTAGACCATTTCACCAGATATTGTGAGTTAGTTCCTATTGCAGATAAGACTGCTGAGACAGTAGCTAAAGCATTTAAAGAACGCATTATCTGCAGGCATACCACACTTAAGTCCATAGTAACAGATAATGGAGGTGAATTCTGTAATGAGATTCTTGAAAATTTTAGTACTTTGTACAAGATCTCTAAATCCACCATTGTTCCTAATCATCCTGCCAGCAATGGGTTAGCTGAACGAACCAATAAGAAAGTACTTGATGTCTTGAGAGCAACTATCAACCCCAATAGTGAAACTTGGGATGAAGTTATACCAGATGTTCAATGTGCCATAAATTCTGCTTACAATGCTTCCATAGGTGATGCTCCACATTATGCATTGTATGGTGTAGACAAGCATTTACCCTATTAGTTGTTATATTCCACTCCAAAACCCAATTACAACCCTGATGATTTTGTAGCAACTTGTACCAGTATAGCTCAGAGTGTTTTTAGAAGAATCCATGAAACACTTCATAAATCAACAGCAGAATTTACTAGAGTAACTAATAGCCGTGTGTGTGAAGGCTTACTCAGCCCTGTAACAACTTCATACAGTATTACCAAGGCTGGCTCTTCCTCGGGAAAATTAATGAATAGAAAAAAAATAATAACAGACAATGATAAACACTTTTTTATTTAGAAAAAAATATAAAACAATGAAACATGAATGTGTATCCTAATTGAAAGAAAAATTTAAAATGAAATGAAAAAATGACATTTGAATTCAAAGCTAATATATATACAGTGATACTGGTGTGTCTGGTGGAGATTGACACCGTCTTGTAGCAATTGTAGCCGTTGTTGATGATGTGGGGGGGGGGATCACAGGTGTTGGTGACAACCCAACAGCTAGGTCTTCACAGAGTCTATAGCATTAAATAGTCAGTCCAGATGACAGGAAAGCAGATTCTTTACCACTGCAAAGATGAGGGGTAGTGTCCTGTACAATTAATCAGGTAGGTAGATTCAACATGTGACATCTCGGGACATTAGTCCGTCTCCTTCAATACTTCTCGTTGGTTGGCAGGTGACCCAATCTGTCATTTCAAGATGGAAAGAGAGACAGGTTACCCACTGCCTAAGAAATCACTCTCCATAAGTGCAATACCTAAAAGACATAGTGATTATTAAAACATTTAAAATAGAGATCAAGGCTGAAAAAACTAAGTTTATTATTGGTCAAAGGTGAAGCTTTCAACCAATAAGTCCACTAGAATAAGAGCAGGCTTGTACTTACAGTTGTGCTGGGAGCTGTGAGTCGAGTGATTACCGCTTGGTCGGAACCCCATATGTCACCTTTCTGGGGAAGAGGGGAGGTGGAGAATAGCAGGAGCCAGACTTACCCTACCTTAACAAGCGGTCGGCAATCAAACTGTCGTTACCATATACTCGCTCGCTACTCCTATCTGTTGAACTTTTCCCTCACACTGTGCTAAGCTGTCAAAAGTTAAAGTAGGTTCTAGAGTAATGCTGACCAATTTCAACAAAACAACCTCAATGCCTAAGCTCGATCAAAAGTTTGTTGGCGCTTATCGAGTTGTAGAACATATAACTGGCAATAAGTATAAGGTTAGAGAAATTAGTACTGGTAAGTACAAAGAATCACATTTAGATCATATGAAGTTAGTATGCGATGTTGATGACATTGCTACCCAGACTTATGTGACAGATGCTGAAAATCCTCTTGACTCTGAACCCTCTGCCTCAAATACTCAGTCAGATAATCAACCTGAATGTCGTTACTCTTTGCGTACTCGACAAGTAATGAGAAACCCACAATTATTATATTATTAGATTAATCACTGTTTTACTCTAGCTCATTCTAGCTCAATACATAGTCAATACCAAATTCACTATACTAGACCATAGTGCAATTACTAGTGAGAGACTGGTGTTATTTGTAATTTGTATTTTTCTATTATTAGACTAAACCTAGTTGTACTATAGCTCTTTCTAGCTCAATACATAGTCAATACCAAATTCACTATATTAGACCATAGTGCAATTACTAGTGAGAGACTGGTGCTATTTTTAATTTGTATTTTTACATTATTAGATTAAATTCAGTTGTACCATAGCTCATTCTAACTCAATACATAGTCAATACCAAATTCACTATATTAGACCATAGTGCAATTACTAGTGAGAGACTAGTGCTATTTTTAATTTGTATTTTTACATTATTAGATTAAACCTATTAGATTAAACATAGACTCCACAAAAGTCATTATTAGACCTTAGTGCAATTACAAGTGAGAGTCTTGTTCTATGTTTAATTTGTATTTTTATATTACTAGTTTATACCTAGTTGTACTTTAGTTCATTCCAGCACAACACATAGACAACATCAACTTCATTATGTGTAGTAGTGACTATACCCTACATGACCAAAATACTCTAGCTATATACTTGTCCAAACTTCCTACCACTACAGATATCAGTACTAGAACTCAACACACAACTCAGGATATAAATAACCATAATTTAAACCTAGAAGATGATTGATTACGTTGACCCTGATCTAAACCTCCATAATCTGACACCCAATCAAAACCTATTGGAAAGTAACTGCCTTTACTACACAGCATCACAAGCCAGCACTATCCTAAACAATGCTAAAAGTCTATCAGTACTTAACTACAACATAAGGTCCTTAAGAAAACACTATGATGACCTCCTAGCACTCCTTGAATCACTAAAGACACCCTTCTCCTGCATTATTCTTACTGAGACCTGGCTTAAGCAGGACACAATAGATATCTACCCTCTACCAGGATACACAGCAATTCACAACTGCAGAACAAACCAAGTTGGGGGTGGTATTGCAATCTATTACTATAACCAATTATCTTGTCTTAGCACCACTTGCTTTAGTGATGAATATGGGGAATACATTTTTGCTAATTTTACTGTAAAAAAACCTTAAGACGCATATAACAATTGGTGCCATTTACCGGATACCTCACACAAACATCCCAAATTTCAGTGAGAAATTAAAGTCACTAATAACAAACAGACAAATGAATAAGCACCACCTTCTCTTAGCTGGAGACTTCAACATCAACCTTGGCTTACTAGATGATCAGCCTGTAACTGATTTCATCAACAATATGAACAACACACTTCTCATACCAACAATAACTAAACCAACCAGGCTCACTGAGACAAGTGCAACCATAATAGACCACATATGGACCAATATACTAGCCCCCCTTAAATCAGGGATAATCACAGATAGCACTACAGACCACAACCCTACCTTCCTCCTGACAAACATTAGTAAACCACCACTTGAATACAACAAATTCTCATTTAGACTCCATGACGAGGCCTCAGTAAGGAAGTTCACAGCTGACCTAGAGACTGTTGATTGGCCTACAGAATTCTCCAAGGCCAATGGTATTGATGACAGGACAGACATTTTTCTTAACAAATTACTTAGACTATACAACAAACATTGTCCTATAAAAACAAAACAGATCACAAACAAATGGCTTGGTTGCCCATGGCTAACCAGCACCATTCTGAAATCCATTGACAAGAAACACCAATATGAAAAGCAATATAAACAGGGCTTAATACACAAAGATATTCTTAAACACTATTCATCAGCTCTCACCAAAGTAATTAAGAAAGCCAAACAACTATACTACTCCAGTAGATTCACAGACACTAGAGGAGATATAAAAAAGACCTGGAAAACACTCTCTCAGATTCTAGGGACCCACAAACTGAGAAAAACCAAGAATATTGTCCTAACTAAACCTAATGAAACACCACTACATCCCACTGACACAGCTAACAAGATAAACGACTTCTTCTCAACCATAGGATCTAATCTCGCCAGTAAAATCCCACATACCAATGCCCATGCCGGGGACTACCTAGATGGGAATTTCCCTAATTCCTTCTATCTTGCACCAACTGAGCCCACAGAAGTCACTGAGATTACAAAGTCACTTAAAAATAACTCGGGGAATCTGTCTCATGTCCCACCATTACTGTACAAGCGAGCAGCCCATGTCCTTTCGCATGCTATTTCATTACTTTTTACAAGTCACTAGAGACTAGCACCTTCCCAAAACTACTCAAGATGGCAAGGGTTACACCAATACATAAAGGTGGTGACCCTACAGACTTAAACAACTATAGGCCAATATCTAACTTACCATTGCTATCCAAAATCTTTGAGAAACTCGTGCACAGGAGACTGTATTCATTTATAACGGCTCAAAACATACTCAACCCCTGCCAATTTGGATTCAGGAAAAATAAAAGCACTAATGATGCAATCATAAAAATGCTAGATCTGCTTTACACAGCATTGGAAAATAAGGAATATCCACTAGGAATTTTTATTGCCCTAAGAAAAGCTTTTGACACAGTAGACCATGACATCCTACTCCACAAACTTGATCATTACAGTATAAGAGGCCATGCGCTTGCTTATTTCAAATCTTACATTACTAATAGGTATCAGTATGTCACCATTAAAGACACAGCATCAGCAACACGGCCACTTGATACTGGAGTTCCGCAGGGAAGTGTCCTTGGTCCCCTGCTCTTCCTCATATACATCAATGACCTTCCAAACCAATTCTCTTTGCTGATGACACGACTTATGTCATCTCTCACCCTAATCTTGCCACCCTCAACACCATTGTGAATGAGGAGCTGATTAAAATATCGACTTGGATGACAGCCAATAAACTTACACTTAACACTGACAAAACCTACTATATTATGTTTGGTAGCAGAGCAGGAGATGCACAAATTAACATTAAGATTGACAACACTCTAATTACCAGAAATAATGGGGGCAAATTCCTAGGCTTATACCTTGACAACAACCTGAATTTCAGCACCCATATCCAGCATATAACCAAAAAAGTATCCAAAACGGTTGGGATCCTCTCCAAGATACGATACTACGTGCCGCAAAATGCCCTTCTCACACTATACCACTCACTTATTTATCCATACCTCACCTATGCTATTTGTGCTTGGGGATCAACTGCAGCAACTCACCTAAAGCCAATAATAACCCAACAAAAAGCTGCAGTAAGAATAATCACTAAATCCCATCCCTGGCAACACACCCCCCACTCTTCATAGACCTAAACTTACTCCCAGTTCAGTACATCCACACTTACTACTGTGCAATCTACATCTACAGGGCCTTAAACTCTAATATCAACCTTGACCTAAAATGCTTTCTTGATAGTTGTGACAGAACCCACAGGCATAACACCAGACACAAACATCTCTACGACATTCCCCGTGTCCGACTAAACCTTTACAAAAATTCAATGTATGTCAAAGGCCCTAAAATCTGGAATACCCTACCTGAGAACTCTAGAACTGCAGACACATTCATCACCTTCAAAACTACCATTAGAAAACATCTTATCTCCCTGATACACCCCGTCAACTAACTACATGAATACCACCTGGTGGTTCACACTTACACTCACTCACTCACTTGACCATAAACAGAAATATTAATCTCAATCTTAAAATAATAAATCCTGTGATACTCCAATACTGAAACTATGTACTGTGCCAAAACAAAAGCATTCACATTGCTAAACTCACAAACTAGTATTTAGTCACTTAGCTATAATACCAACTTACCTCATTTTCTAATATTTTACAATTAAGAATAAAACTAAGTCTGCCCGAAATGCCTAGCCATGCTAAGCGTTCTAGTGGTATACTCTGTAATCACAATTTTACTACATGTAAACCACACAATAACCAAATTTCTGTAAACTCAACATTGTAATCCTTATAGAGAATAAACTTTGAATTTGAATTATCTTTTGTAGATACTCATTCAGATCTCCCTCAGTCAAGGCATGTGTTAGCCATTGCAGAGGAATTCGAACCTCCCAGAGATGATAACCATTCTGCATATGTAAACCTTACCCTCGCAGAATTGGGTTTAAATGTACATAGTCTGTATAATTAGATGTCCGAGATGAAGGAAATTGTCAACTGTGTGTTTTGTTGTTAACTGATAAGTTTTTCAGAATTTTTTTTTTTTTGTGTTCACATTCCCTCTGTATTCTGAGAATCTGACAATAATGATCTGTGTGCACCAGATTGCCTTTGCTGTTAATTCCACCTTGTATATATATTTATTCTTCCTCAGAATCCGTAAAGTGCATGAATACACATTGATCAATCAATTCCATCCTATATTATTCCATGATTTGTTCTAATAATTTGTAATGCATTATGTTAAAACTCATTACGTTAACACCCATTACGTTAAAACTCATTATGTTAACATCCATTATGATACCATCCATTAGTTCTAAGTTATATATGAATTTGTTATTGTATAGAATCTGCCCAGAACCACCTGCCTCTTCAGCCTATAGCATAGTAGGGTATGTCGAGACGACATACGTAACATGACCGAGCTGTCAGCATAGTTGCTGATCCTCCTTACATGTGTTTATATAGAAGATCCTTAGGTCTAGTGACTGTATAAAGTCACGGGATGTGCATGAGTTAGTGGGACGCTCTGCCTCGCTCTCATTCGACGCTTAGACCTACCAGGCAGGAACACGGCAGGCTGGGCCTCCCTTACCACAGTCTGACAATATATAGCGTTACCATCCAACAAGTGTGTTTATTTTCAACTGTCATATCTCCTTAAGAATCCCCACAACAGTTCTAGCCATGCTGCTACAATCCTTCACTGCAGGGACACACGTCGTCCTAGCCATAAGACTACAATCTTAGGCTGCAGGGACACATGTGGTCCTATCCACCCTTCAACAATACTATCCCGCGGTGACACACATGGCCCTAGCCTCACTGCTGCAATCCTACCCCGCTGGGACACAAGTGGTCTTAGCAACAATGCTACAATCCTAGGTTGTGTAGACACGTGGTTCCAGCCAGAGTGCTACAATCCTAGGCTGAATGGACACACGTGGTCCTAACTACACTGCTACAATCCTAGGCTGCGTGGACGCACGTGGTCCCAGCCACACTGCTGCCATCCTCCCAATCGAGGACACATGTGGTCCTGGCCAAACTGTTGCAGTCCTAAGCTGCAGGGGCACACGTGGTCCTAGGCGCACTGCTGCCATCCTAAAATGCAGGGACACGTGGTCCTTGCCTAGCTGCAATAATCCTCACCTGCAGGGACACACGTTGTCCTTGCCACTCTGCTGGAGTCCTTCCCTGTGGGGGACATACGTAGTCATAGCCATAAGACTACAATCCTAGCCTGCGGGGACACACGTGGTCCTATCCACCCTTCTACAATCCTATCCTGCGGTGACGCAAATGGTCCTAGCCACACTGCTGCCATCCTCCCAATCGGGGACACACATGGTCCTGGCCAAACTGCTGCAATCCTATCATGTAGGGACACACGTGGTCCTAGCCACACTGCTGCCATCCTTCCCTGCAGGGACACGTGGTCCTTTCCACGATGCTACAGTCCTCACCTGCATGGACACACGTGGTCCTTGCCACGCTACTGCAATCCTCCCTTGTGGGGGACACACGTGGTCCTAGCCATACTGCTACAATCCTAGGCTTCGGGGACACACGTGGTTCTAGCAATACTGCTAGAATCCTAGGGTTCGGGGACACCCGTGATCCTAGCCACGCTGCTGCAATCCTCCCTTGCGGGAACACAAGTGATAAAAGCCACACTGCTACAATCCTAGGCTGCTGGGTCACATGTTGTCCTAGTCACGAAGGTACAGTCCTAGGCTGCAGAGGCACACGTGGCCCTTGCCACACTGCCACAATCTTAATCTGTGAGGACACACGTGGTCCTTGCCACGATGCTTCAATCCTAGGCTGCGGGGACACACGTGGTCTTAGCCACACTGCTACAATCAGAGGCTGCGGGGACACACGTTCTCCTCGCCACACTGCTACAGCCTAGGCTGCGGGGACACATGGTCCTAGGGATGCTGCTACAATCCTAGGCTGCAGGGGCACACGTGGTCCTAACCACTCTGCTACAGTTCTAGGCTACAGGGGCACACGTGATCCTTGCAACGTTGCTACAGTCCTAAGCTGCAGGGACACACATGGTCCTAGCCACACTCCTACAACCCTAGGCTGCGGGGACACGTGGTCCTAGCCATGCTGCTACAATCCTAGGCTGCAGGGGCACACGTGGTCCTAACCACTCTGCTACATTTCTAGGCTACAGGGGCACACTTGGTCCTTGCCACGTTGCTACAGTCCTAAGCTGCAGGGACACACATGGTCCTATCCATGCTGCTACAGTCCTAGGCTGCAGGGGCACACATGGTTGTAGGCACGCTGATACAATTCTACACTAAAGGGGCACACATGGTCATAGCCACCCTGTTACAATCCTAGGCTGCGGGGACACATATGGTCCTAGCCACACTGCTACAATCATAGGCTCCGGGGGCACACCTGGTCCTAGCCATGCCAGTACAATTTTAGGCTCCAGGGGCACAAGTGGCCCTAGAAACGCTGATACAATCCTAGGCTGTTGGGACACACATGGTCCTAGGCATGCTGCTACAATCCTAGGCTGCAGGGACACACATGGTCATAGCCACGATGCTACAATCCTAGGCTGCATGGACGCACATGGTTCTAGCCACACTGCTACAATCCTACTCTGCCTGGACACACGTGGTCCAAGCCATGCTGCTTCAATCCTTGGCTGTGGGGACACACGTGGTCCTAGCCACGCTGCTTCAATCCTTGGCTGCCGGGAGATACATGGTGATAGGCATGCTGCTACAATCCTTGGCCACAAGGGCACACGTGGTCCTAGCCACGCTGCTACAATCCTAGGTTGCAGGAGCACACGTGGTCCTAGCAACGCTTTGGAGACACAAGTGGTCCTATCCATGCTGCTACAATCCTAGGATGTGGGGACAAAAGTGTTTCTAGCCACACTGCTACAATCCTCACCTGCGGATACACAGGTGGTCCTAGCCACGCTGCTACACTCCTAGGCTATGTGGTCACATGTGGTCCTAGCAACACTGCTACAATCCTAGGCTGCTGGTACACACGTGGTCCTAGGCACACTGCTACAATTCTCACCTGTGGTGACACATGTGGTCCTAGCCACAGTCCTACAATCCTCCACTGTAGGGACATCCTAGGCAGTGGAGACACATGTCGTCGTTGCCAAGGTGCTACAATCCTCCCCTGCAAGCACAAACGTGGTCTTGGCCACACGGCTACAATCCAAGGCTGCACAGACACTTGTGGTCCAAGCCACGCTGCTACAATCGTATGCTTTGGGGACACACATGATTGCAGGCAAGCTGCTACAATCCTATGCTGCAGGGATGCACCTGGTCCTAGCAATACTGCTACAATCCTCTCATGCAGGGACACATGTTGCCGTAGCCACCCTGTTGCAATCCTCCCCTCTGGAGACACACGTAGTCCTAGCAAGACTGCTACAATCCTAGGCAGCTGGGACACATGTGGTCCTAGCAATGCTGCTACAATCTTGTCCTGCTGCGACACTCGTGGTCATAGCCCCACTGCTGTAATCCTCCCCTACAGGAACACAATTGGTCCTAGCCACATTGCTACAATCATAGATTGTGGGGTCATATATTGTCCTATCCACAAAGGTACAATCCTAGGCTGCGGGGACTGACGTGGTCCTAGCCACGCTGCTACAGTCCTAGGCTGCAGGGGCACACGAGGTCCTACCCACGCTGCCACAATCCTGGACTGTGAGGACGCACGTGGTCCTAGCCACTGTGAAGGCTTACTCAGCCCTGTAACAACTTCAGACAGTATTACCAAGGCTGGCTCCTCCTCAGGAAAATTTGTGAATGGAAAAAGAAATAATAACAGACAAACATAAACACTTTATTATAAAGAAAATATAAAATATAAAACACTTAAATATGAAATATTAATCCTACATTAAAGAAAATGAAAAATGAAAAATATAAATGATAACTGAATTCAACGCTAATATATACAGGGGTGTCTGGTGTCGGTGACACTGTTGTTGAAATCGTAGCCGTTGCTGATGTGGGGAGGGGGTCGCAGGTGTTGGTGACCACCACTGGCTAGTTCTTCACAGAGTATCGATGTGAGTGGTATCCCGATGACAGGAAAGCAGGTTCTTTACCGCTGCAATGATGTGGGGTTACGTCCTGCAATTTCATACAGGTGCACAGGAAATTAAATCCAAAATGGGACGTCTCCAGGACGTTAGTCCGTCTCCTGTTCTTCTCGTTGATTGACAGGTGACCCTCACTGTCATCCAAGCTGAAAAGATAGACAGGTTACCCACTGCTTAAATAATCACTCTCCATGGCAAGTACAATACTCAAAAGACGTGGTGATTATTACAACAGTCAACCTAGAGCAAGACTGAAAGGACTAAGTTTATTATTGGTCAAAAGTGAAGCTTTTAACCAATAAATCCACTAGAATACAAGGCAGGCATGTACTTACAGTAGTGTTGGGAGCTGTGAGTCGAGTGATTTGCTGTTTGACTAGAGCCCCACACGTCACCTTTTGGGGGGGGGGAAGAGGGAGGGGAAGGGATAGTGGGAGCTAGACTGACCCTACCTTAACAAGCAGCCTGCAGTCAAACTATCACTTTCAGGGAGGGGGAAAAAGGCGGGAAAAACGGGAGCTTTACTTACTCTACCTTAACTAGTAGCCGGCAATGAAACTATCACTTTCAGGGAGAGGGAAGAAAGGCAGGAGCTTGACTTACCCTACCTTAACTAGTAGCCAGCAATGAAACTGTTGTTACTATATTGCTACTCCTATCTATTGAACTTTTCCCTCACACTCCCCCATACCAAGACTTATTGTCAAGGAGTATAAGAAGAATAGGCGAGGAAAAAGTTCTAACATGTGGAAGTCGTGTAAGGCAACAAATCTTCTACTGACTGTCATGACTTAACCCGTCAGAGAAATAATTGGATGAACCATTGATATACACAATATGGTACTTAAAAGCCTGGAGTGCCAATGTCCACCTCAAGAGGCGACTGTTGGTTCCCTTAAAAGTTTCTAGGTATATCAAAGGTTTGTGGTCTGTTTCTAAAATGAATTCTTTTCCCAGCAAATAAAATTTAAGTTTGGAGATACCCCACACAAGGGTTAAACATTCCTTTTCTCTTGTGGAGTATCTTGTTTCTGCGGGAAGGAGTTTCCGGCTTAGGAAGCATACAGTGAAGGGAGTACCATCATGGTATTGTAGTAACACCGCACCTAAGCCAGTATTGGAGGCATCAGTTCTCAAACAAAATATTTTATTAATATCTGGAATCTTAAGTGTAGGGTCTTTTGAAAAGATGCTTTTAATCTCATTAAACTTCCCGAGCTACATCGGAAAGTTCAAGAGGTTCCTTCACAGACTTTTTAAGGAAGTCAGATAATATGCCTGTAAGATCAGTAAGGTTCGGGATAAACCGTGCATAAAAATTTACAGAACCAAGAAAGCTTCGCATGAGCTTCTTGGTTTTGGGGAATTTAAATTCTAATAAAGCTTTGATCTTACTGGGGAGAGGCTGCAGAGAGTTATTAGAAAGTATCAGTCCAAGATATCTAATCTTGTTATACCCAAGGAAGCATTTCTTTGGCTTGGCAGTGAGGCCATATAAGCGTAACCTATGCAAAACTGATGTTAATGTTTGGATATGTTCGCCCCACGTAGACGTAATTACGTAAATGTTATCAAAATAAACTGAAACATTTGGCATATTACCGAAGACCTTTCTCATCAGTCTCACGTAGGTAGCATAGGCAGTTACCAAACCGAAGGGCATAGTTCTATACTGCATCAGTCCTTGGTATGTAGGAAAAGCGGTGTACTGCTTAGAAGAAGGATCTAACATTACTTGATGATATGCCTGTGCAATATCAATCACTGAAAAGAAGGAAGCCTCTGAAGTCAATAGCAAGTCTATATGAATTATCTGCCTTCTTAACCATGACTACTGGTGAGCAATATGCAGATACTGAAGGTTCAATGATCTTTAGTTTTAATAATTTGTCTACCTCTTGGTCAAATGCATCCCTAAGGTGAACTGGAACTGGGTATAATTTCCGTTTGATAGGATTGTCCGTCAATAAGTCAATTTTATGGACTACCGTGGAGGTAACACCTGGAATATCAGTAAAGACGTCTGAAAAGTTACTCACACATTGAAGTAGTTCATGTCTCTTATGGTCATCCAAAGATTCATTAATATTAATGTTGGTTGCGCCCGAGTGGTCCAGAGTCACCAAGTCATGTAGTTCTCCATCATAGTCTAAGTTAGAGGTGTCAATTATGCACACTTTACATTCTTCAGTTGTTTTATCAAGTTCGTGTGGAAAAACTAAGTCAAAGTTATTAAGGCAGTTAACCGAATTTCTTTGTAATATTTCTTAAGGATGTTGATATGATAAAGCTTAGGTTTCCCCTTGACTTCTATGAGGTAGTCAACTTTCCCACAAATTTTTAATGCTTTATATGGACCTTTCCATGCTACTAATAATTTATTTGACTTGATAGGCAAAAGTACAAGAACTTCATCTCCTACTTTAAAACTTCTCCTCTGACTTTTGTAATCAAAATAGGTTTTGTACTGGTCCATTGACAAGCTTAGGTTTTTCGAAACTATGTCAGAGGTCTCCTCAAGTTTGGATCTAAGTTCAAGGAGAAACTGGTAAGAAGACTGAACCTCAGCATTTACCTCCTCATTAGTCCATAAGTCATGAAGGTTGGACAATGGGCCTCTGGCCTGTCTACCATAGAGAAGTTCAAAAGGTGAAAACCCCAAAGAGTCACTGGGAACTTCCCTCGTGGCAAACAAAGCACAGGGTAGGTAACGATGCCACTCCTTAGGTTTAAGGGAGAAAAGTTTCCTTAAAATGGACTGGAGAATCGAATGCTGGCGCTCAATCCTCCCATTACAACTGGGATGATAGGGTGTGGTGAAGAGAGGCTTCACTCCCAGAAGTTGGTATAGATGTTGCATTAAGTCAGATGTGAATTGTGTCCCATGGTCAGACAAAATTTCTCTAGGGATGCCCACTCTGGAGAAGATGGACAAAAGGGCTTCAGCCACCTCTGTAGTAGTTATGGTCTTTAAGGGTATGGCTTCAGGGAAACTCGAAGCATAATCAACTAATGTTAATATATATCTATGTCCCCCAGATGAAAGTGGAGATAAAGGACCAACGATGTCAATAGCTACTCTTTCAAACGGTACCGTAAAGATAGGCATTTTGACCATAGGTACTCGCCTGGTACCTCAGGAGGATGACAGTTGGCAAACTTTACACGATCTACAATAGGTAGTGATATCTGAGGACATTTTTGGCCAAAAATAGGTTTCCCTAATTTTATTTAAGGTTTTACGATGCGAGAAATGTCCGGCCACTGGCATTTCATGAGCCATTTTAAGAAGTCTCTCTGCATTGACTTGGAACAACTAAGATGGAATAGTCTATCTCATCTGAATTTAATTTGAATACTGACTTGTACAAGATACCTTTTATATATTCAAATTTATATGAAAAGTTTTTCCTTTGGATCACTTGATTTTGTTTAGCGGCATTATGGCAATTCTGAAGAGATGGGTAATTATGTTGTAAATTGACAAAGGAGTCCTTCGATAAATCTAAAGGCTTAAAGTCAGGGAAAATCAAAGGATGGACAGTAGGAGAAGCCTGGGCTTTGGTCTGAGCCCTAGTCAAGACATTTATGGTATCGGAGGTGATATCTTCACTTTCATCTAACAAGTGAACCGGTGATCCTACTACCTCGCTTTTGAGAGTAGCATCACTGGTTTTTAATCCCACATGAATCTCACGAGACATTGTCTCATCTGAACTTTCGAGGGGCTTCTCCGACTCTACAGGAAGAGGATCTGAAACACCTATGTCCATCTTTGGTGATGAAAGGTCAACCTCAGAAGGAAGAATGGCACATTTTACATTACCTATTAGTACGGAGCAAGAAGTGATGGGAGCTAGTACGGCTTCAGACCAACCTGTGAACCATTAAGACCTAATGTAACAACGGATGGTAGGAAAAGTGTCTGTACGGCCCAAGTAGTCTGAAAGTATAGCAGAGGAATGAGTTTCTTTAAGATTAGGGAACAGCTTATCAGAAATTACTATACATGTGCATCTAGTGTCTCGTAAAATGGTAGATACATTAAGTCCATTAACTCTTTCTGAACAGAAGGGTGCTTGGTCATTACAGTCTTTAAAACATCTTCCAACTTTTTAGACCATCTTAGAAGGACAATCTGGACGTTTATGTCCCTTAACACCACATAAATGACAAACAGGAATAAAAGAAGTCATTTTACTTTCCACTAGAGACTTTGATTTCTTAAGGTCTGATGAACCCTTGCCCTTAGGGTTCGATACCTTTAGGTCTTTATAGGAATTGTGAGCCTCAGCATACAGGTCAGCAGCCTCAGCAACTTCCTCAGCTTTAATCATGTTACGTTCTCTGATGAATGTTCGTATCTGATGGGGAAGAGCTGTCAGGAACTGGTCAGCAACCATGAAGTCTCTAAGAGATTCATAACTGTGATCAATTCATGAACTCTCTATCCAAAAGTCGAACAAACGAAAGAGTGTTACCTGTAGCTGCTGAAAGATCTGGCCAGGCTGTAAGGTGGCATACCTGAAATCTTTCCTATAAGAATTTGTGGGTTTTTTATATGCTTTAAGGATCGCCTTCTTCAGTAGGTTATAATTACATATGATATCCTGCGACAAAGTTGCATAGATATTCAAAGCTGTACCAGAAAATAACATTCCTAACCTGGTAGCCCATGTGTCAGCAGGCCATTCACAGAGGGTAGCGGTATTTTCAAACCTGATAATGTAGGAAGTTATGTCTTCCCCCTCTGTGAAGGGAGGTAAATTCGGTGTTGGAATATGTGCACTAGCTGCACGTTGCTCCATTACTCCTTCATCTAATTGCTGTTGTGAGAAAGTTAACTTCTTATTCTCTAATTCAAGGCGAGTTTGTTCGAGCTTGCGATCCTTTTCTCTCTCCCTTAACTCCCCTCAAGGAAGGTTCCTTGATGTTGGTGAGGGGCTCTTGATTTAGGGAATTGGATCTGTGCTCCAGTTCCCCGAATTAAGCCTGAATGCCTTCCACATCCCCCCCCAGGCGCTGTATAATCCTCCGGGTTTAGCGCTTCCCCCTTGATTATAATAATAATAATCTCCCTTAACTCATATTCTCTGTTCTTTGCCCTTTCCTCAAGTTCCCTTAATTTAACCTGTTCCTCACATACTCTAGCTCTCTCCTCACGATCAAGTCTATCACGCTCCTTTTTGTCTTCTCTTTCGTTTCTCTCTCTCTCCTTTTTCTCTTCTCTTTCCCTTTCTAACTGTCTTTCTTTTCTCTCAATTCTCTCTCTTTCAAGTCTTTCCTGGATATTAGCACTAATGAAAGATTCTAAATTTTTCCCTGTTATTCCTAACTTACTTCCAGCATTCATCCAAAACTGGTATTCATCCATACTTGCAAGAATAACTTAAACTATCAGGGGAAATGAAGCAAGTATTAAAGAAAATGGAGGGTTCAATTCCTGCTCCGCTCAAACTGTAAATAAACCAGAGGGCTCGATCCCTGCTTCAATTAAACAATATGTATTAATGAAAATGAAGGGTTCTATGTCGGCTCCGAGCAAACAGCAAGTAGAATGGGGTCCCTTGACCATCCAATCTTCTCACCAACAAATCAAGAGTGTCCCCATGACAGTTCCCTTGATATAATAAAGAGCTCAATGAAACAAGTTGTCACTGGAAAATCTCGGGTCCCTAGAGTCTAATCCTACAAAGTGTTTCAAGCTCACACACAATTAGGTGGCAGAATTAAATATTATATCCTGCCTGACTTGACTTACAATAAATTGAGACTATAACAATCACCAAATCTTTTAAATACCTGTACTGTAGTCCAACCATAGAGAATGATTACTCATGGCTGGTGGTAACCGTCTGTGGTATGCAGCGTTGAAGTTCCAATGGTAGATTCGAGATGGAGTTGAATCTTGATTCAGTAGAGTTGATCCTGGCAAGGTCGCCACTTGTGAAGGCTTACTCAGCCCTGTAACAACTTCAGACAGTATTACCAAGGCTGGCTCCTCCTCAGGAAAATTAGTGAATAGAAAAAGAAATAATAACAGACAAACATAAACACTTTATTATATACAAAATATAAAATATAAAACACTTAAATATGAAATATTAATCCTACATTAAAGAAAATGAAAAATGAAAAATATAAATGATAACTGAATTCAACGCTAATATATATACGTGTGTCTGGTGTTGGTGACACTGTTGTTGAAATCGTAGCCGTTGCTGATGTGGGGGGGTCACAGATGTTGGTGACCACCACTGGCTAGTTCTTCGCTGAGTATCGCCGTGAGTGGTATCCCGATGACAGGAAAGCAGGTTCTTTACCGCTGCAATGATGTGGGATTACGTCCTGCAATTTCGTACAGGTGCACAGGTAATTAAATCCAAAATGGGATGTCTCCAGGACGTTAGTCCGTCTCCTGTTCTTCTCGTTGATTGACAGGTGACCCTCACTGTCATCCAAGCTGAAAAGATAGACAGGTTACCCACTGCTTAAATAATCACTCTCCATGGCAAGTACAATACTCAGAAAATGTGGTGATTATTACAACAGTCAACCTAGAGCAAGACTGAATGGACTAAGTTTATTATTGGTCAAAAGTGAAGCTTTTAACCAATAAATCCACTAGAATACAAGGCAGGCATGTACTTACAGTAGTGTTGGGAGCTGTGAGTCGAGTGATTTACTGTTTGACCGGAGCCCCACACGTCACCTTTCGGGGGGGGGAAGAGGGAGGGGAAGGGATAGTGGGAGCTAGGGAGGGAGGGGGAAAAAAGGCGGGAAAAATGGGAGCTTGACTTACCCTACCTTAACTAGTAGCCGGCAATGAAACTATCAGTTTCGGGGAGTGGGAAGAAAGGCGGGAGCTTGAATTACCCTACCTTAACTAGTAGCCGGCAATGAAACTATTGTTACTATATCGCTACTCCTATCTATTGAACTTTTCCCTCACACCATACTGATACAATCCTAGGATGTGGGGACACATGTGGTCTTTGCCACGATGTTATAGTCCATGGCTGCTGCGACACACGTGGTCTTAGCCACGCTGCTACAATCCAAGCCTCTGGGGACTCACCTTCTCCTAGCCACACTGATGCAACCCTAGGCTGCGGGGACACGTGGTCCTAGCCATGCTGCTACACTCCTAGTCTGCAGTGGCACAGGTCGTCCTAACCACGTTGCTACAATCCTATGCTGAATGGACACACTTGGTCCTAGCCATGCTGCTACACTCCTAGTCTGCAGTGATACTGGTCGTCCTAACCTCGTTGCTACAATCCTAGGCTGAACGGACACACTTGGTCCTAGCCACGCTGCTACAGACATAGGCTGCAGGGGCACAAGTGGTCGTAGGTACACTGATACAATCCTAGGCTACAGAAGCACACTTTGTCCTAGCAATGCTGTTACAATTCTAGGCTACAGAGACACATATGTTCCTAACCACACTGCTACAGTCCTAGGCTGCAGGAACACACATTGTCCTAGCCTTACTGCTACAGTTCTAGACTGCAGGGGCACACGTGGTCCTAGCCATGCTGCTACAATCCTAGGCAACAGGGGCACACGTGGCCCTAGCCATGCTGCTACAATCCAAGGCTACAGAGACACATTTGGTACTAGCCACACTGCTACAATCATAGATTGCGAGGACACACATGGTCTTAGCCATCCTGCTACAATCTTTGGCTGCAGGGGCACACTTGGTCCTAGCCACGCTGCTACTGTCCTAGGCTGAAGGGACACACCTGTTTCTATCAACGCTCCTGCAGTCCTAGGCTGCAGGGGCACACTTGGTCCAACCAACGCTGCTACAATCCAAGGCTGCGTGCACACATACGGTCCTAGCCACATTGCTACAATCTTAGGCTGCAGGGGTACACATGGTCCTAGCCACGCTGCTACAGTCCTAGGCTGAAGGGACACACCTATTCCTATCCACGCTCCTGCAGTCCCATGCTGCAGGGGCACACTTGGTCGTTGCAACGCTGCTACAATCCAAGGCTGCATGGACACTCATGGTCCTAGCCACACTGTTACAATCCTAGGCTGTGGGGACATACGTGGTCCTAGCTATGCTGTAAAAATCCTAGGCTGCAGGGGCAAACTTGGTCCTATCCTTGCAGCTGCAATCCTAGGCTGAAGGGGCACACGTGGTCCTAGCCACAATCTTAGGCAACGGGGACACACTTAGTCTTAGCCACTCTGCTACAATCCTAGGTTGCAAGGGCACACATTGTCATAGCCATTCTGCTATAATCCTAGGCTGTGCAGACACACATGGCCCAACCCACGCTGCTATAATCCTCCCCTGCATGGACACGTGATCCTAGCCACACTGCTACAATCCTCCCCAGTGGGGATGCATGTGGTCTTAGCCTCACTGCTACAATCCTAGGCTGTTGTGACACACGTGGTCGTCGATACGCCGTTTCAATCCTCCACTGACGGGACAAATGTAGTCTTAGCAACGCTGCTTCAATCCTCCCCTGCTCGGACATACGTGGTCCTCACCACACTGATACAATTCTAGGCTGCGGGGATACATGTGGTAATAGCCATGCTGCTACAATCCTAGGCTGCAGGGACATATATGGTTCAAGCCAGGCTGCTACAATCCTAGGCTGCAGGGATACATATGGTTCTAGTCACGCTGCTACAATCCTTGGCTGTGGGGACACATGTTATCCCAGCCACGCTGCTACAATCCTAGGCTGCAGGGACACATGTGGTCGTAGCCATGCTGCTACATTCATAGGCTGCTGGGACACATATGGTCTTAGCCTCGCTTCTACAATCATCCCCTGTTGGGACACACGTGGTCCTAGCCACACTGCTACAATCCTAGGCTGCAAGGACACAAGTGGTCCTAGCCACGCTGCTACAATCCTTCGCTGCAGGGACACACGTCGTCCTAGCCATTAGACTACAATCCTACGCTGCAGTGACACACGTGGTTCTGAAAGAGGAAGCTGGTCGCCCTTTGGTCCTTGGTTTCTATGATGAGCTTTTTGCCCAGCTCTTTGAGGAACTTTAGAGCACACTTGCCCCATGCTCCAAGTGTCTCCGACCCTATTGGAATGAAGTTATAGCAACGGGGAAGGTCTTCATATTTTCAGATCTTCTGGGTCTCCCTCTGGCTGGCAGCTTCACCCCCTTCCACTACGGAGTATGGCAAGTAGGTGTCTGCCAATGTGGCAGCATAGGTGTAGTCCCAGGCAATCTGCTTTCCATCCTTTCAGGGTAGCATAGTGGCTCCATCAGGATCCTTTCGACTTCCATCAGACCTCTGTACTTGGGGTTCCCGTTGAGCTGGGCAACGGGCTGTGGCGAGGCTTCTCTTTATTATGTCATTGACCTCCTCATGTCTGGCATACTTCCCTTCTGCTGTGTGACACACGAGACCTAGAAGTCCGAAGTGATCAGCTGTCGCCATGCCACAAATACACCTATGTTCAGTGAGGATGGGGGCGGCTAGGCGAAGAGCAACACCAATCCGAATGGCCTGTGGGTCGAGACGGGTGCCCAGGGAGGAATTGGGAACAGCTAACAGGAAATTTCCTGACTGTGGTGCCTTCACTGCCAGGAGACGAGCTTTGTTCTTTCCTGAAGCATTGGAGAGCATTGTGTTGGCGATTTTTTCCATGATCGGTTTGTCCCAGTGGGACTGTTTGTGCTGTTTCAGAGGAGCTGGTCTACTGGAGGAGTTTGTAAGGGTGTCCCACTGAATCGCTTCTTCAGTAAACCTGGAGTCTTGAGCTCCTACCTCTTCTCTCAAGCGTTCGTGCACTATCTTCTTGACTAATGCACTGGAAGCCAAACACGAAGACAGAAAAGCACGTAAAGCAACATGCGTTGCTTTACGCACCCCTATACCTCCCAGCCACACTGGGAGGGTTGCCTGATCCCATTGCTCATCCTCTAGTGACAGGTTCAGTGCCTTCTTAAAAGTTGATCTCAGGTGTGCATCATATTCATCGATTGTTGGGTTGTCAAAAGAGGGTGCACACCTCAGGAAGTGAGTCTTGGTATAGTAAGACACCTTGTGAGGAGATACAGAGCATCATGGGCATCAAGATCGCTTATTCTCTCCTCCATTCTCATCAGGTCATTCAATTTGGACAGTATCGATGGCCTGATGACCCAGCGGTGCCCCCAAGAGGGTACTGTTGGACAGAGTTGTAGTTGAGACTTCTGGGAGGATTCTTCGCACAGCATTGATTATTTCCTGTTTTGCTGTGATGATTTCACACTTGGAGGGATTGAGGATGAGTCCCAAGTCTTCTCCCTGTGTTTTCACCAGTTGTAGGTCCCCCACCAGGGACTCTTCAGTACCTGCCAGAGTGCCGTTATCCAGGTACCAGATATTGAGCTCACTACGTAGGCTGGAAGTTAGTTCTCTTACTGCCAAGCAGACGAGAAGTGGAGCGAGTGGGTCACCCTGCTGAACGCCCTCTGATGATTGAATTTCATGTTCTCCAAAAAAAAGAATTGAGGGTTTGCTATAGCCGGCTGAAATGAAGGGAAAGAGACTGGGGAACCGAAACCGAACAGCTGGCAAAACAGCATCTCTCTTCACCATATTAAAGGCATTTCTAAAATCAAGTTTGACTATGGCCTTGTCTTCTGGTAGGTCCCTGATATAGGCCCTTGCCACATGAGCTGCAGCTTCACTGCCTTAAGAGACCCCAAAACCCAGTTGGTGTGGCTGGAGTAAAGTGGCAGCTTCTAGGCAAATGTTTCTCACTGCTGCTTTGGCAACGAGACGGCGAAGAGTGTTTCCAACTGCAATGGGTCTGATTTTCCCATTCCTCTTCTTCAAAGCACATAGTGAGGCTCCAAAAAAGAAAAGTTTAATTTCTTCTGGGATTCGCCCAGCCAGGCAATTGTTGACGAAAGTTGTTAACTCGGTGAGAAGAATTGATGCAGATTCATCGAGTACTGGATTTACCATCTCTTTGAGGTGCTGAGATCGATTTCCAGTGTAACCTCCTGCAGATCCTGCTGGAAATAACACGATCGCCTTATAGACTTCCGATTCTGGCAAAATTAATTGTTCAGTGATGGGGTCTTCCTCAGGGTTGTCGTTAATGGCTATGGTGTCCCTGGTTGGATGCTTGTCTCTTAGTGCTTGGGCCGTGGTCTCATCCTTGGGGGCTACAGTGTCATCACTTGTAATTATTCTTATTGCTCCCACTGTGTTACCTTCTTCGACTTTTTTGCTAACCTGTGCGCAAATTTTCTCGTTTTCAGTGGGACTTTTCTTGGGTCTACCTCTTTGATTCCTGCGGTGATGGGGCAGAGGGACACAGTTATCCATTCTTGGGTAGTTGCGCACTGCCTTGATAACTGACGTGGTTAGCAGTTTTCCTCGTCTTTCAGGAACTGCAAGACAGACATTGCCAAACAAGAGTAGGTTGCGCCATGCTTGGATGGTGCCTCGGGCTTCTAAGTTGGTGGAACCTCCATTCACCCACTTAAGAAGGTCTGTGAATTTTCTTGCTGCATATGGGCGAGCCGCTTTAGGGATGTGGGATAGTGTACTGCTAGCAGTGGATTTGAATGTCAACAGAAGGTTATCGCAAGTGACGAGGTTGCCATTGGAATTGTCATCTGCCTGTGGAGGCTGTGGGCTGCTCTCTGCTGGGGGCATATATGATCCTGCACACCCATTGTGTGCACAAATGCAGTCATCATTGTTGAATGCTCGAAACTCTCCACACACCTGACATGTGCCTCTTCTTTCATTGTAGGGTGCATTGTTTCCCTGGCTTTGTGGCTGGCTGGCTTCATCATCTGCCATACCTCAAACTGTGTGGTAAGCCCAAGCTGAGGGGAAAATGGCGCATGGCACATACAGCATGTGGATCATGGTGGTGGTGGAGGGGAGGAGAGGGGTCTCCTGTCCTTGTGGGGGGCGGTGGAAGAAAGGGAGGAGTGGAAGATGTGTGATGAGGCGGAGTAGGGCACTCATTCCCTCCCAGGACAAGTCACTATACAGCACAATGCTATGTGCACATGTTACTATGCACCACTATGCTCTGTGCACAGCCCCCACTATCAACGACACCACTATACACTTCACATGCTATGCGCATACCATGCACATACTATGCACTGTACACTATAGACTATATACACTATACACTATACACACGGTGAACAAACACTCCATTGTTGTAACATGAGCACACGGTGTATGCGCGCCTGTTTGGGGAAGGGGAGGGGCAGTTTTACCCCTCATCCTCCGCCTCCTCCTCCTCCATGAGGCCTCCCCTCACCGACCTCTCCTACCCATAGGTGACCGTTATGTTCCCTCACTGAATTCACATACACAGAACTTTTCTTGATTCTGACGGAAGAGACGAAATGCGGAGTCTTCTGGCCCTTTCCAACACGAGCAGCAGATATTCACACACCAGCCTGTTGATGATAATTCTGGTAGGTGTTCTTAATTGGACGATATTGTGCCAAAATCACAGAGCAGGATAATATTGTTATATTATATTGTTAGGCTTTCATAATATTGTTGCCATGTAGTGGGAAACCACTAGTTACAGTGCCAGTTAGCAGTTCATGTACTGACGTCTCCCTAACTCATGTGACCAACCTGATGTCAGCTTATCACTCACAGGTACAGGGCAGTAGGTTCCCATACTCGCTCAAAGTAGGTTCTCAGCACTCACTCTGAGTAGCGTCCCACTCAGGGCAGTGGGTTTCCACACGCTCTCAGAGTATGTTCACAGCACTCTGAGTAGATTCATATACTCTTCTGTGCAGAATCAGGCACTCAGCCTCTAATACAATTCCTCGCTCTAGAAGATTACTTAGTCCCAGACAACGTGTACTTTTATGTATAACACTCTAAGAGTGAGAGAACTTTGTATCATATACTAAGTTTTCCATAGATTATTTTATAATAAAGATCACATTTTATTTAGTCGGGTCAGTCTTCTAATGATAATCCCCACATTAAATTGACATGTGCCTAAGGAAAACTAGACCAGAGCTGGATTCGAAATCTTGTTGCAGAAAGGGGCCCAAACAGGCCTATAGACATGGCCCTTGGGGTAACTAAAGGAAAGAAAGGAGAGACTGTATGTGAGGAGCAAGCAGGCGTGCATGAGGGGGCACAGGCAAAGGAGACAGGCCCCATGCAGAGATGTGACAAGACAACCAGGAAGTACAGGAGCTATTAAAGGATGTGATTACTATGTATAAATGGAACCCAGAGACTTGCAGGGAAAAGCAATGGTAGGAGAGGGAGAGGTTCATCTTCATCCATGGGCTTAAGGAGAGCGAAGGGAAGATGTATGATGAAAGACAGCTGCAAAGTGTATGTATACCCTTTATTCGGCACGTGTACACACCATCAATAAAAGGCTACCTCCCCAACCAGCAAACCAGAGGCTAAGGGTTGGACGATGGGACCATCATCAGATCAGTATCTAGGTTCAGCCAATGAGAAGGTGGATCTGGCAATTGTGAAGGTGATGTGGTAACCACTCATGTTTTCACCAATGTCATTTCCATTTGAGAGCTGGTTGAAGCATGGTAGTCTGCATTCTATTGGCTCCAATTCTACCTTGATTACTGTGGCTTGCACTATTGCCATACATAGTGCATATAGTGTACATACTGCTCTTTATACTTGGTGAAGGATAATATAAGTCAAAGTTTTTGGCTGTGTTTATTTTGCTCCCTTTACACCCAGGATAACAGGCCTTTTTGTTTCTGGGTTGTAATATGGGTAGCCGGTCTGCGAGCTGGAGCTGGACTTAGAGCATAAGTTGAGCCTAGAGTTGAAGTTGGATCAGGAAATAATCATAATAGCTGGCTCTCTGGCATTGTCAGCTTTTCCAACGCTTCAGGAATTTTTGTGTGTCAGGCCTGCTATTGTGTGATTGTAGATAGCTTGCTGTTTTGCATGTTAACTTTGCATCCACTTTGCTATTGTGTGAGTATTCTGCTGTTGGCTTTGCTATTGTGTGTCAGCCTTGCTATTGTATGTGCATATTCTGCATTTGGCTTTGTTACGTGGCAGTCTTGCAGTCATTTGAGTGTTCTGCAGTCGTACAGTGCATAGCTGAGCGTGTATTTCAAATAGCGTGTTATATTGGGGTCAAATGCCATGTAGACATGTCAGACGGCTAGTGTCCGAATACACTTTATTAAACTTGCCTAAGTTTTCTCTAGAGCACTGTTGGCAAATTGCTCATTCCATTGGCATTGATTAAGAACGCTCTCTCACAGCTGCACAGCTTCGTTTCATATAAGTGTCAAACTTCGAGAAGAGATGGCATATCAGACTCCTCCCCTTACGGGGGCCAGGAATAAAACCTCGAGGTTCTCACAGGAGGAAAAAGATACACCATCTGAGTTAAACTATCAGTCTCATGCAACAGGGTTGTCTGATGATGAATCGTCTTTGTTGGCACTTGAGTTGGCATAAATCAATCTTGAGTAGACTAGGGAGCAACGGGCATATGCCAAGGAAGAATCTGATAGGGAAAAAGAAAGGTGACATTTCTGACACTGATATGGTTTCTCTTTCGTATGAGTTGTTCTAGTATGTATTTCCAACCTCTGTTTTGTAGGAAATGTCTTTTCGCATAATGTACAAGCAAATTTCTTATTAATAATATTATGTATCTTTTCATGTTGTACTAAATATTCCTTGATACTAAAGCATTTCTGACATTTCTGACACTGATATGGTTTCTCTTTCGTATGAGTTATTCTAGTATGTATTTTCAATCTATGTTTCTCAAAAAATGTCTTTTTACATTTTGTACAAGCAAACTTCTTATCATGATGTCTCTTTTCATGTTGTACTAAACAGTTATGATGAACAAAACATTTCTGACATGTCTTACATTGATATGGTTTCTCTCCCGTATGTATCTTTTCATGTTTTACTAAATATTCCTTGGCACTAAAACATTTCTGACATTTCTGACACTGATATGGTTTCTCTTTCGTATGAGTTGTTCTAGTATGTATTTCCAACCTCTGTTTTGTAGGAAATGTCTTTTCGCATAATGTACAAGCAAATTTCTTATTAATAATATTATGTCTCTTTTCATGTTGTACTAAATAATCCTTAACACTAAAACATTTCTGACATGTCAGACATTGATATGGTTTCTCTCCCGTATGTATCTTTTCATGTTGTACTAAATATTCCTTGGCACTAAAACATTTCTGACATTTCTGACACTGATATGGTTTCTCTTTCGTATGAGTTGATCTAGTATGTATTTCCAACCTATATTTTGTAGAAAATGTTTTTCCGCATAATATACAAGCAAATTTCTTATGTCTCTTCATATGAAGTTCTTCAAATTGTGCTTCTTCAATATCTACATCGTAAAAAGATATCAAATCAGAAAGAGTAATGTTATCTATCTTATCAAAGGATTCGATTGTAGTATCTATATCAAATGTATACGCTAATTCTTCCACTTTTTCAGAGGACATTCTGAATATACATGTTTATCTGAAAGAAAATATAAAATATAAATTAAAAGTACTATACAGTAAATAAATCTCAAAAACATTTAACATTTTCTGATAGTCTTAATAGTATCATGTCTCTTTTCATGTTGCATTAAACATTCATGGATATAAAAACATTTTTGACATTTCTGACACTGATATGGTTTCTCTCCCGTATGGTGCTGAATATGTAAAACTTTTTTTAGCCTATTTGACAAATAAGTTAATGTACCATTTAATATTTCAGTATAAAATACAAAAATATTATAAATCCACGTAACTATTAGAAGCAAAATAATAACATTATATTTACTGAAATGGTTTTAATAATTGATGTTTCATTTCATTGTCTTTCCACATAATGTACGTCTCTTTTCATGTTGTACTAAATATTCCTTGGCATTAAAACATTTCTGACATTTCTGACACTGATATAGTTTTTCTTCCGTATGAGTTCTAGTATGTTTTTTCATCTCCCATTTCTCAAAAAAAAATTTTCCACATATTGTACAAGCAAACTTCTTATTAATAATATTATGTCTCTTTTCATGGTGTACTAAATATTCCTTAGCACTAAAACATTTCTGACATTTCTGACACTGATATGGTTTCTCTCCCGTATTTGTATGAGTTCTAATATGTTTTTTTATGTCTATTTTCTCAAAAAATTTCTTTTCACATATTGTACAAGCAAACCTCTTATTAATAATATTATGTCTCTTTTCATGTTGTACTAAATAGTTCCTTGGCATTAAAACATTTCTGACATTTCTGACATTGATATGTTTTTCTTCCGTATTTCTAGTATGTCTTTTCATCCGTATTTATCAAAAAAAAATTTTTTGTACAAGCAAACTTCTTATTAATAATATTATGTCTCTTTTCATGGTGTACTAAATATTCCTTATCACTAAAACATTTCTGACATTTCTGACACTGATATAGTTTCTCTCCCGTATTTGTATGAGTTCTAGTATGTTTTTTCAATCTATATTTTTCAAAAAATGTCTTTTCGCATAATGTACAAGCAAACTTCTTATTAATAATATTATGTCTCTTTTCATGTTGAAATAAATAGTCATAACGAACAAAACATTTCTGACATGTCAGACATTTATATGGTTTCTCTCCCGTATGTATCTTTTCATGTTTCACTAAATATTTCTTAACACTAAAACATTTCTGACATTTTTGACACTGATATGGTTTCTCTCCCGTATGAGTTATTTCTCCAATCTTTGTTCCAGGGTTTTTTTTTTCTGATAAGTTCTCTTTATCCTCACTAATTTTTGTTTTTGTATTTTCTTCAAATATTGTTTCTTCAATATCTACATCGTAAAAAGATATTAAATCAGAAAGAGTAATGTTATCTATCTTATCAAAGGATTCAATTGTAGTATCTATATCAAATGTATATGTTAATTCTTCCACTTTTTCAGAGGACATTTTAATTAATAATATATAATAGATATTATGTATAAAAAATGTACAAGTAGTGCATTATGAGTACTATACAGTAAATAAACCTCAAAAATCACATATTTAACATTTTCTGATAGTCTTAATAGTATCATGTCTCTTTTCATGTTGTACTAAATATTCCTTGGCACTAAAACATTTCTGACATTTCTGACACTGATGTGGTTTCTCTCCCGTATGAATTCTAGTATGTATTTTCAACTTATATTTCTCAAAAAATGTCTTTTCGCATAATGTACAAGCAAACTTCTTATTAATAATATTATGTCTCTTTTCATGTTGTACTAAACATTCATGGATATAAAAACATTTCTGACATTTCTGACACTGATATGGTTTCTCTCCCGTATGAATTCTAGTATGTATTTTCAATCTATATTCCTCAAAAAATGTCTTTTCGCATAATGTACAAGCAAACTTCTTATTAATAATATCATGTCTCTTTTCATGTTGTACTAAATATTCCTTGGCACTAAAACATTTCTGACATTTCTGACACTGATGTGGTTTCTCTCCCGTATGAATTCTAGTATGTATTTTCAACCTATATTTTAAAAGAAATTTCTTTCCGCATAATGTACAAGCAAACTTCTTATTATGTATCTTTTCATGTTGTACTAAATAGTCATGACAAACAAAACATTTCTGACATTTCTGACACTGATATGGTTTCTCTTTCGTATGAGTTGTTCTAGTATGTATTTCCAACCTATATTTTGTAGGAAATGTCTTTCCGCATAATGTACAAGCAAACTTTTTATCTACATCGTAAAAAGATATTAAATCAGAAAGAGTAATGTTATCTATCTTATCAAAGGATTTGATTATAGTAGTTAATTCTTCCACTTTTTCAGAGGACATTTTAATTAATAATATACAATAGATATTAGATATAAAAAATGTACATTACATGATTTCTCTTTCATATCTCTTTTCATGTTGTACTAAATATTTCTTGACACTAAAACATTTATTACATTTCTGACACCGATATAGTTTCTCTTTCGTATGAATTCTAGTATGTATTTTCAACCTATATTTCGTAAGAAATTTCTTTCCGCATAATTTACAATCAAACTTCTTATTAATAATATTATGTCCCTTTTCATGTTGTAATAGATATTCATAGCTATAAAAACATTTTTGACATTTCTGACACTGATATGGTTTCTCTCCCGTATGAGTTCTAATATGTATTTTCAATCTATATTTTTCAAAAAATGTCTTTTCACAAAATGTACAAGCAAACTTCTTATTATGTATCTTTTCATGTTGTACTAAATGATCATGGCGACCAAAACATTTCTGACATTTCTGACACTGATATGGTTTCTCTCCCGTATGAGTTCTAATATGTATTTTTAATCTACATTTCTCAAAAAATGTCTTTTCGCATAATGTACAAGCAAACTTCTTATTATGTCTCTTTTCATGTTGTACTAAATATTCCTTGGCATTAAAACATTTCTGACATTTCTGACACCGATATAGTTTCTCTTCCGTATGAGTTCTAGTATGTATTTTCAATCTACGTTTTTCAAAAAATGTCTTTTCGCATAATGTACAAGCAAACTTCTTATTAATAATATTATGTCTCTTTTCATGGTGTACTAAATATTCCTTAACACTAAAACATTTCTGACATTTCTGACACTGATATAGTTTCTCTCCCGTATTTGTATGAGTTCTAGTATGTTTTTTCATCTCCCATTTCTCAAAAAATTTCTTTTCACATATTGTACAAGCAAACCTCTTATTAATAATATTATGTCTCTTTTCATGTTGAAATAAATAGTCATGACAAACAAAACATTTCTGACATTTCTTACACTGATATGGTTTATCCACCATATGTATCTTTTCATGTTTCACTAAATATTTCTTAACACTAAAACATTTCTGACATTTCTGACACTGATATGGTTTCTCTCCCGTATGAGTTATTTCTCCAATCTTTGGAATTGTATTTTCTTCAAATATTGTTTCTTCAATATCTACATCGTAAAAAGATATTAAATCAGAAAGAGTAATGTTATCTATCTTATCAAAGGATTCAATTGTAGTATCTATATCAAATGTATATGTTAATTCTTCCACTTTTTCAGAGGACATTTTAATTAATAATAGATATTATGTATAAAAAATGTACAAGTAGTGCATTATGAGTACTATACAGTAAATAAACCTCAAAAATCACATATTTAACATTTTCTGATAATAGTATCATGTCTCTTTTCATGTTGTACTAAATATTCCTTGGCACTAAAACATTTCTGACATTTCTGACACTGATGTGGTTTCTCTCCCGTATGAATTCTAGTATGTATTTTCAATCTATATTCCTCAAAAAATGTCTTTTCGCATAATGTACAAGCAAACTTCTTATAAGCACTAAAACATTTCTGACATTTCTAACACTGATGTGGTTTCTCTCTTATTAATAATATTATGTTTCTTTTCATGTCGTAATAAATATTCATGGCAATAAAAACATTTCTGACATTTCTGACACTGATATGGTTTCTCTCCCGTATGAGTTCTAATATGTATTTTCAATCTACGTTTCTCAAAAAATGTCTTTTCGCATAATGTACAAGCAAACTTCTTATTAATAATATTATGTATCTTTTCATGTTTTAATAAATATTCCTTGGCACTAAAACATTTCTGACATGTCTGACATTTATATGATTTCTCTCCCGTATGTATCTTTTCATGTTGTACTAAATATTCCTTGGCACTAAAACATTTCTGACATTTCTGACACTGATATGGTTTCTCTTTCGTATGAATTCTAGTATGTATTTCCAACCTATTTTTTGTAGGAAATGTCTTTCCGCATAATGTACAAGCAAACTTCTTATTAATAATATTATGTCTCTTTTCATGGTTTACTAAATATTCCTTAGCACTAAAACATTTTTTACATTTCTGACACTGATATGGTTTCTCTCCCGTATGAGTTCTAATATGTATTTTCAATCTATATTTTTCAAAAAATGTCTTTTCGCATAATGTACAAGCAAACTTCTTATTATAATGTCTCTTTTTATGTTGAAATAAATAGTCATGACGAACAAAACATTTCTGACATGTCTGACATTGATATGGTTTCTCTCCCGTATGTATCTTTTCATGTTGTACTAAATATTCCTTGGCACTAAAACATTTCTGACATTTCTGACACTGATATGGTTTCTCTTTCGTATGAGTTGTTCTAGTATGTATTTCCAACCTATATTTTGTAGGAAATGTCTTTCCGCATAATGTACAATCAAATTTCTTATGTCTCTTCACATGAAGTTCTTCAAATTGTGCTTCTTCAATATCTACATCGTAAAAAGATATTAAATCAGAAAGAGTAATGTTATCTATCTTATCAAAGGGTTCGATTGTAGTATCTATATCAAATGTATACGCTAATTCTTCCACTTTTTCAGAGGACATACTGTATAAAAAATATATAAAATATAAATTAAAAGTACTATACAGTAAATAAATCTCAAAAATCACATATTTGTTTTACTAAATATTAATGACTATAAAAACATTTAACATTTTCTGATAGTCTTAATATTATTATGTCTCTTTTCATGTTGTACTAAACATTCATGGATATAAAAACATTTCTGACATTTCTGACACTGATATGGTTTCTCTCCCGTGTGAATTCTAGTATGTATTTTCAATCTATATTCCTCAAAAAATGTCTTTTCGCATAATGTACAAGCAAACTTCTTATTAATAATATCATGTCTCTTTTCATGTTTTACTAAACATTCATGGCTATAAAAACATTTTTGACATTTCTGACACTGATATGGTTTCTCTCCCGTATGAGTTCTAGTATGTATTTTCAATCTATATTCCTCAAAAAATGTCTTTTCGCATAATGTACAAGCAAACTTCTTATTAATAATATCATGTCTCTTTTCATGTTTTACTAAATATTCCTTGGCACTAAAACATTTCTGACATTTCTGACACTGATGTGGTTTCTCTACCATATGAGTTCTAGTATGTATTTTCAACCTATATTTTAAAAGAAATTTCTTTCCGCATAATGTACAAGCAAACTTCTTATTATTATTATGTATCTTTTCATGTTGTACTAAATAGTCATGACAAACAAAACATTTCTTACATTTCTGACACTGATATGGTTTCTCTTTCGTATGAGTTGTTCTAGTATGTATTTTCAACCTATATTTTGTCGTTGAGTTGTTCTTATGTCTATATTTTCAGAAAATGAAGTTCTTCAAATTGTGCTTCTTCAATATCTACATCGTAAAAAGATATTAAATCAGAAAGAGTAATGTTATCTATCTTATCAAAGGGTTCGATTGTAGTATCTATATCAAATGTATACGCTAATTCTTCCACTTTTTCAGAGGACATACTGTATAAAAAATGTACAAGTAGTACATTATGATTTAAACAGCTTCCACTGAATATACATGTTTATCTGAAATAAAATATAAAATATAAATTAAAAGTACTATACAGTAAATAAATCTCAAAAATCACATATTTGTTTTACTAAATATTAATGACTATAAAAACATTTAACATTTTCTGATAGTCTTAATATTATTATGACTTTTCATGTGGTTTCTCTCCCGTATGAATTCTAGTATGTATTTTCAACTTATATTTCTCAAAAAATGTCTTTTCGCATAATGTACAAGCAAATTTCTTATTAATAATATTATGTCTCTTTTCATGTCGTAATAAATATTCATGGCAATAAAAATATTTCTGACATTTCTGACACTGATATGGTTTCTCTCCCGTATGAATTCTAGTATGTATTTTCAACTTATATTTCTCAAAAAATGTCTTTTCGCATAATGTACAAGCAAATTTCTTATTAATAATATTATGTCTCTTTTCATGTCGTAATAAATAATCATGGCTATAAAAACATTTCTGACATTTCTGACACTGATATAATTTCTCTTCTGTATGAGTTCTAGTATGTATTTTCAACCTATATTTTGTAAAAAATGTCTTTTCGCATAATGTACAAGCAAACTTCTTATTATGTATCTTTTCATGTTGTACTAAATATTCCTTTATACTAAAACATTTCTGACATTTCTGACACTGATATGGTTTATCCCCAGTATGTATTTTTTCATGTTGTATTAAATATTTCTTGACACTAAAACATTTATTACATTTCTGACACCGATATGGTTTCTCTTTCGTATGAATTGTAGTATGTATTTTCAACCTATTTTTTGTAGGAAATGTCTTTCCGCATAATGTACAAGCAAACTTATTAATAATATTATGTCCCTTTTCATGTCGTAATAGATATTCATGGCTATAAAAACATTTCTGACATTTCTGACACTGATATGGTTTCTCTCCCGTATGAGTTCTAATATGTATTTTCAATCTACGTTTTTCAAAAAATGTCTTTTCGCATAATGTACAAGCAAACTTCTTATTATAATGTCTCTTTTCATGTTGTAATAAATGGTCATGACGAACAAAACATTTCTGACATTTCTGACATTGATATGGTTTCTCTCCCGTATGTATCTTTTCATGTTGTACTAAATATTTCTTGATACTAAAACATTTCTGACATTTCTGACACTGATATGGTTTCTCTCCCGTATGTTTCTTTTCATGTTTTACTAAATATTCCTTGGCACTAAAACATTTCTGACATTTCTGACACTGATATGGTTTCTCTTTCGTATGAGTTCTAGTATGTATTTCCAACCTATGTTTTTTAAGAAATGTCTTTCCGCATAATGTACAAGCAAACTTCTTATTATTAATAATATGTCTTTTCACATGAAGTTCTTCAAATTGTGTTTTTTCAATATCTACATCGTAAAAAGATATTAAATCAGAAAGAGTAATATTATCTATCTTATTAAAGGATTCAATTATAGTATCTATATCAAATATATACCCTAATTCTTCCACTTTTTCAGAGGACATATTACATTTAAAATAAAATATAAAATATAAAAGTACTACTATACAGTAAATAAATACAGTAAATAATTTAAACCTTAAAAATCATGTTTAAATATTTATGTAAAAATTTTTAATTTTGTATCAGATTGCGAAACTATTGCGTACACAAATTTTCGCTTGTTCTTCCTATTCGGCACGACATCTTTTCTTATGTTGTACTAAATATTCCTTTATACTAAAACATTTATTACATTTATGACACTGATATGGTTTCTCTTTCGTATGAATTCTAGTATGTAGTTTCATCTCACATTTCTCAAAAAACAATTTTCCGCATATTATGCAAGCAAACTTCTTATTAATAATATTTTTTCTCTTTAAATGTTTCACTAAATATTCCTTAACACTAAAACATTTCTGACATTTCTGACACTGATATGGTTTCTCTCCCGTATGAATTCTAGTATGCATTTTCAACTTATATTTCTCAAAAAATGTCTTTTCGCATAATGTACAAGCAAACTTCTTATTAATAATATTATGTCTCTTTTTATGTTGTAATAAATATTCCTTAGCACTAAAACATTTCTGACATGTCTTACATTGATATGGTTTCTCTCCCGTATGTATCTTTTCATGTTGTACTAAATATTCCTTGGCACTAAAACATTTCTGACATTTCTGACACTGATATGGTTTCTCTCCCGTATGAATTCTAGTATGTATTTTCAATCTATGTTTCTCAAAAAATGTCTTTTTACATTTTGTACAAGCAAACTTCTTATTATGATGTCTCTTTTCATGTTGTACTAAATATTCCTTAACACTAAAACATTTCTGACATGTCTGACACTGATATGGTTTCTCTCCCGTATGTATCTTTTCATGTTTTACTAAATATTCCTTGGCACTAAAACATTTCTGACATTTCTGACACTGATATGGTTTCTCTTTCGTATGAGTTGTTCTAGTATGTATTTCCAACCTCTGTTTTGTAGGAAATGTCTTTCCGCATAATGTACAAGCAAATTTCTTATGTCTCTTCACATGAAGTTCTTCAAATTGTGCTTCTTCAATATCTACATCGTAAAAAGATATTAAATCAGAAAGAGTAATGTTATCTATCTTATCAAAGGATTCGATTGTAGTATCTATATCAAATGTATACGCTAATTCTTCCATTTAATTAATAATATTACGTATAAAAAATAGCTGTACTCCTCCTATAGGCATCTTATCGACACTTTAATCCTCTTAGTATCTGTACATTATTATTTAGACAAGTTAGTTATTTCTTTCTACATATTATACGTCTCTTAACATATATTCACGGCTACCAAAACATTTTTAAAAAATAAACTCACCGGGTATACATATTCTTCGTGCTTAGAGTTCTTCTTGTTTTACACTGTGTGCACTGATATAATTTCTAACATGTGATTTTCCTTGGTACTAAAACATTCTACACTCATCCTGTAGGCATCTTCCGTATATTATGATCTGAGTGTACACATTTATCTGAAATAAAATATAAAATATAAATTAATGTTAAATTTCTTAAAAGTTAGTTATTTCTTTCTACATATTATACGTCTCTTATGTTGTACTAAATATTCACAGCTACCAAAACATTTTTAAAAAATAAACTCACCAAGTATACATATTCTCCTTGATTTAAAAGGATCCATGTATGTAATAGGTTCTCACTAAATACGTCGTGCTTGGAGTTGTTCTTGTTTTATACATCATGAATTATATTATGTCTCTTCAATTACTTATATGATTTCTAACATTTATGTCTTTTCATTTGATTGTGAAATTTGTAATTTTACTTTCTCAAAAAATTTCTTTCGTGTACAAACTAAATGTTTATTTTCATGTTTTAATAAATTTTCAAAACGAGTAAAACATTTCAGACATTTCTGACACTGACATGGTTTCTCTCCCGTATGAGTTCTAATATGTATTTTCAATCTATATTCCTCAAAAAATGTCTTTTCGCATAATTTACAAGCAAATTTCTTATTAATAATATGTCTCTTTTCATGTCGTACTAAATATTCCTTGGCACTAAAACATTTCTGACATTTCTGACACTGATATGGTTTCTCTGCCATATGAATTCTAGTATGTATTTTCAATATATATTCCTCAAAAAATGTCTTTTCGCATAATGTACAAGCAAACTTCTTATTAATAATATCATGTCTCTTTTTATGTCGTAATAAATATTCATGGCAATAAAAATATTTCTGACATTTCTGACACTGATATGGTTTCTCTCCCGTATGAGTTCTAATATGTATTTTCAATCTACGTTTCTCAAAAAATGTCTTTTCACATAATGTACAAGCAAACTTCTTATTATAATGTCTCTTTTCATGTTGTACTAAATAATCATGGCGACCAAAACATTTCTGACATTTCTGACACTGATATGATTTCTCTTCCGTATGAGTTCTAGTATGTATTTTCAACCTATATTTTGTAAAAAATGTCTTTTTGCATAATATACAAGTAAACTTCTTATTATGTATCTTTTCATGTTGTACTAAATATTCCTTGATACTAAAACATTTCTGACATTTCTGACACTGATATGGTTTATCCCCAGTATGTATTTTTTCATGTTGTATTAAATATTTCTTGACACTAAAACATTTATTACATTTCTGACACTGATATGGTTTCTCTCCCGTATGAATTCTAGTATGTAATTTCAACCTATATTTCGTATTAAATTTCTTTCCGCATAATTTACAATCAAACTTCTTATTAATAATATTATATCCCTTTTTATGTTGTAATAGATATTCATGGCTATAAAACATTTTTGAACATTTCTGACATGTCTGACATTGATATGGTTTCTCTCTCGTATGTATCTTTTCATGTTGTACTAAATATTTCTTAATACTAAAACATTTTATTCCTTAACATTAAAACATTTCTAACATTTCTGACACTGATATAGGTTTCTCTTTCGTATAGGTTGTTCTAGTATGTATTTCCAACCTACTTCCACTGAGTATACACGTTTATCTGAAATAAAATATAAAATATAAATTAAAAGTACTATACAGTAAATAAATCTCAAAAATCACATATTTAATATTTCTGATTGCACTAAACATTCATGGATATAAATTAATCTATATTCTTCAAAAAATGTCTTTCCGCATAATGTATATGAAGTTCTTCAAATTGTATTTCTTCAATATCTACATCGTAAAAAGATATTAAATCAGAAAGAGTAATGTTATCTATCTTATCAAAGGATTCGATTGTAGTATCTATATCCACTTTTCAGAGGACATTTTAATTAATAATATTACGTATAAAAAATAGCTGTACTCCTCCTATAGGCATCTTATCGACACTTTAATCATTATTTAGACAAGTTAGTTATTTCTTTCTACATATTATACGTCTCTTAACATTCACGGCTACTAAAACATTTTTAAAAAATAAACTCACCGGGTATACATATTCTTCGTGCTTAGAGTTCTTCTTGTTTTACACTGTGTGCACTGATATATAATTTCTAACATGTGTTTTCCTTGGTACTAAAACATTCTACACTCCTGTAAGCATCTTGTATATTATGATTTAGACAACTTCCACTGTGTACACATTTATCTGAAATAAAATATAATGTTATTTCTTTCTACATATTATACGTCTCTTATGTTGTACTAAATATTCACAGCTACCAAAACATTTTTAAAAAATAAACTCACCAAGTATACATATTCTTCGTGCTTATATTTTATAAAAGGATCCATGTATGTAATAGGTTCTCAAATACGTCGTGCTTGGAGTTGTTCTTGTTTTTGTCTTTTTTCATTGTCTTGACATTTCTGACATTTATATAGTTTTTTTTTGTATGAATTAAAATATGTCTATTCAATTCATAAAAAAAACAAATCCTTTTCCACAAATTGTACACGGATACTTTTTTTCTTTTTCATTATGGTATTTTAAATGACTCTTTTTTACACTGTACACTGATATGTTTTTTTTCTGTATGAATTACATTATTTATTTTCAAGTCTTTATTAGAAATAAATCTTGCTCTACATAGCAAACATTGGTATTTGTTTCAAATGATGATGTTTCAGTGAAAAAACATGCAAATACTTCTTTTTACACTGTGCACTGATATTGTTTCTTCTCTCCTATATGAATTACATTATGTCTTTCCAAATCATAATTAAAAGTAAATTTTTCTTCACACATAATTTTCTTTCTTCAGTATTATATTTTAGTATATACATTTCTATTTAGTATAACTTAGCATAAATTTATCTGAAAATGAAATATTAAATTATAATTTTTCAGTAAAATGGGTAGTTTTAATATTAATACCCATATTATATACAGACAATTTATGAACACAGTATGTGAAAAATACTATTTTTTCCAGGATTGTTAGTATATTTCTAAATCTAATAAATACCTTCAGTCTCTCTAATGTCACTAATAATATGATATGTAAGAAACTGAGTGATGTTAGTACAATTTCTTATATATATACTCTCATTGTCATGTAATTTTTTTTAGTATAACAAATTATAAAATAGTATTATAAAATAGTTTGCTGCATGTAAATTAACTTACTTTTAGATAAAGGAAATGGTGAAGATGATGATAAAAAAGATGAAGATTTATAATTTAATTTTAAATTTAATATAAGATTTTTTACTTCAAGTCTAAAACTTTTACTAAAAGAGAAAAATATAAAATGAATAATGTGTTCTGCAATCATTAAAAGATTTACAATGGAACGAAATACTTCTTCATAATAAGGACCCTTACAATTGATAATATTTTCAGAAAAAAATGAAACATAAATAATGACTGGTAAAGTACAAAGAATAAAAGCAATTGATATAGAAAAAGTTGTATAAATACTTGAATATGTTTGATTACGAGATGTAATAGTAGCTGTGTTATTATAAAGGCGATGATATACTAAGCCTATAATAATACCAGTATTAAATATTATTACTGAAATTAATGGAATTATCAGCACTATTAAACCTCGTATTATCCACCACACTTGCATTGAAATACTCATTTCTCTATTTAGATGAAAATCATCAATAAGAATCCATTGGCCATCATTACACAATTTATCTGTATTATTATTTTTTCCTATTGATGATTTTAAACATATTAATTGAACATTAAATAAATTTTTAATATGAATCAAAATTGATAAAATTACTGTTAATAAAATTCTATTACGTAATACTTTGTTTGTTTGTACATTATGAAATTTTTTTAAAAACCAAATAGCAATAAATCTATTATACGAAATCCATAAAATAATATAAAGTTTGAATGTTTGAGCAATATAAAATAATGTAAGAAATGGGTTAATAAAGTAAAGAACAATTAAATATGAAAAAAGACGACATCTATTAAGGGTAATAACAGTGACAATACTAGTTATTAAGATGACTATAT